>NC_138217.1:4297500-4416230 GCF_964194415.1 Vipera berus | reverse complement strand
TCTCTCCTCTCTCTCTCTCTCTCTCTCTCTCTCCTCTCTCTCCTCCTCTCTCTCTCCTCTCCTCTCCTCTCTCATTTTCTGGGAGGGCTGTGGGGCACTTCCTTCCTCTGATAGGGAAAAACAAGAGGCAGCTAGCATTAGAGCTGGGGATCTCCTAAGGGGGGACCTCTTTGCAATCCAGTTGCCTATCAGAGGTAGACCATGTAAATAAACCCAGGTTGCAATGCTGGCCTAATCTTTCCGGCTTTCCTGATTCCTGCTCTCGCAGAGGACAAAGGCTTCCGGCTTTGATGCCTTTTAATATTACCTTGCGTTCCATCAAACAAATAAAACACCCTTTACATCTTTGGTTTTCCCCTGGCTGTTCTCTCTCTCTCTCTCTCTCTCTCTCTCTCTCTCTCTCTCTCTCTCTCTCTCTCTCTCTCTCTCTCTCTCTCTCTCTCTCTCTCTCTCTCTCTCTCTCTCTCTCTCTCTCTCTCTCTCTCTCTCTCTCTCTCTCTCTCTCTCCCCACCTGCTTTGTGTATTAAAAAAGTCCTACGTGTCTCCGCAGCTGCCTTTTCTCAAGAAATCCCCCGCAGGCTGCGGTCTATTTGTAGCTCAGCGATTGACTCAGAACAAGAAGAAATCTCTCCCGCGCCTCCGTCTGGGATCAAGGACAGGGACAATCGGAGTTGGAGTGCTTTCTCCCCAGAGGGTTTTTTGGCACAATCGGGTGGAAATTATTTTCAATTTAAGGGGTGGAGGAAATCAGGTCAGCCTTGGGTTTAGTTCTGGAGTCTGGAAATGTGTGTTATGCCCAAAGGAGAGCAGGAGACGGCCTCGTTTGAGCGACTGCTCTGTTTTCATGGGGGTTGGCTTCTGCACAATACAGGTGAGTCCTTGATTAGCACCACAGTGGAGCCCAAAATTTCTGGTCTTAAGTGAGATGTGTGTTAAGTGAGCTTTGCCCCATTTTAACGACCTTTCTCGCCACGGTCCTTAAGCGAATCACCGCAGTTGGTAAGTTAGTCACCCGGTGGTGAAGTGAACCTGGCTTCCCCACATTGACTTTGCTCATCAGAAGGTCGCAAAAGGGGATCACGCAACCCCCGTGGGACACGGCAACGGTCGTAAGTGTGAGCTGGTTGCCAAGCATCCGAATTTTGATCACATGCCCATGGGGATGCTGCAAAGGTCATACCTATGAAAAATATGGTCCTAAGTCATGTTGTGACTTTGAAAGGTCACTAAATGGTCACTGACAGTGAGGACAATCAACCAGTGGAACAGCTTGCCACCAGAAATTGTGGGCGCTCCATCACTGGAGGTTTTAAAGAAGAGACTGGACATTCACCTGTCTGAGATGGTATAGGTTCTCCTGCTTGAGTAGGGGGCTGGACTAGAAGACCTCCATGGTCCCTTCCAGCTCTATTCTATTCTATTCTATTCTATTCTATTCTATTCTATTCTATTCTATTCTATTCTATTCTATTCTATTCTATTCTATTCTATTCTATTCTATTCTATTCCCTATTCTATTCTATTCTATTCCATTCCATTCCATTCCATTCCATTCCATTCCATTCCATTATTCTATCCTATTCTATTCTATTCCATTCCATTCCATATTTTCTATTCTATTCTATTCTATTCTATTCTATTCTATTCTATTCTATTCTATTCTATTCTATTCTATTCTATTCTATTCTATTCTATTCTATTCCCTATTCTATTCTATTCTATTCTATTCTATTCTATTCTATTCTATTCTATTCTATTCTATTCTTTCCTATTCCTTATTCTATTCTGTTCTATTCTATTCTATTCTATTCTATTCTATTCTATTCTATTCTATTCTATTCTATTCTATTCTATTCTATTCTATTCTATTCTATTCTATTCTATTCCATTCCATTCCATTCCATTCCATTCCATTCCATTCCATTCCATTATTCTATCCTATCCTATTCTATTCTATTCCATTCCATTCCATATTTTCTATTCTATTCTATTCTATTTTTATTCTATTCTATTCTATTCTATTCTATTCTATTCTATTCTATTCTATTCTATTCTATTCTATTCTATTCTATTCTATTCTATTCTATTCTATTCTATTCTATTCTATTATTTGTTGTAAGTTGAGGACTTCCTTGTCTCACACATGCTGAAGGAGGGTGAGGCGCACCGTCATTGGATTTGTCCTGGAGTCTGGAAATAGGATCCAGTCTGGGTTAGTCACCAGGACCAGAGATTTAGTCTTTCAGGCTTTCAGTCTTGTGCTGCAGCCCATCCCAAGGGAACTTCTCTCTAGCAGTATGTGCTTTGAGCTATTCTGGGTGTGGTATTTATATGGTGCCCAGTTGTGTGTGGCTTTTTGTTGTTATTGCTATTGTTGATTGGGGTTGTTGAAAGAAAAATCAGGTCCAGTTCCAAGCCGGGAGTAAATAAAATGGAGGCTAAGACACTGGAAATAAAATAGAGGCTGCTTAGGAAAGAAGGTTCTTGTTTATTGATGAGCAGAACCAGCAACAGAATGCAGTCCTGGGACAGCTGACCAAATGTGATTTTTTTTCCAACAGGGTGTTGATGGCTGGCTAATAAGTCGTTGGCTGTTGTTTCCTTGTGCTGCCAAACCCTCGCCTTTTAAGTATTTGATAAGCTGGAGATAAATCAGCACTTCTGCTGACTGAACAGGGCCCCATTCCCCAGATTTCAATCACTTCCCTGGCTGTTTTTGTACCTGCTCATCCAACAATTTTAGTAGCTACAACATTGAATGTGTGTTATGTATGTTTCCATGGGCCCAAGGGCCAGATAGGCTTCCGGGCAGTACGTCAGGACTCACGTACTAAAGGTGGTGGACCCAACATCCACTGGGTTTGTTCTGGAGCCTGGAAATGTGTGGTGTACCCAAAGGGGAACTGAAACTTCCCTGGGATGCTGAAATTGTTGCCAATACATGCTGGTTGCCAAACTCCTGAAGTCTGATCACATGACCATGGGGTGTTGTGCTGCGATGGTCCATAAGCATGAGGGCCGGTCCTGTGTCACTTTTTTCAGTGCTGTTGTAACGGTCACTAAACAAATGGTTGCAAGTCAAGAACAACTTCTCAAGGTTCTGATCTCAAATGCAAAACTTTATTGAGTACAGCGTACCGGCACTGATGAATAGAAAACCAGCTCTGACAATCTGGTGCCAGAACCATAGGTAAAAAAGAGTAAATCTTCCCTTCCCCCCTGACAGTCCAGGTCACACTGCCTAATTAGCCTTTGGACAGTTATGAGAAGAAAGTCTCTCCTTGCCATAACATTTCTTGGATGACCTTGATTCCCATGCGGTTAGAATCAGTGGTGGGATTCAGCCGGTTTGCACTAGTTCGACAGAACCGGTAGCTAACTTTTGCTGCATTCGGAGAACCATCTGGCTTCCAGAAGTCCATCTAGGCCTCGGAGGCTTCCCAGGCCTAGAATGGCCCACCGGAACTGCAGGGATGCCACTTCCGGAAGTCCATTCTAGGCCTCAGAGGCCTGGAGGAGGCTTCCCAGGCCTAGAACAGTCCACAGGAAGTGCATGGATGCCACTTCCAGAAGTCCGTTCTAGGCCTTGGAGGACCAGGCCTGGGGCATTTCTATTTAGCTTCCTTTTTCGAGGAATGGAGGCAGAGAGGGAAACCAGGTCAATAGCAGAAATGAAGTGAGCTTGGCTGAACTGATGGGACTTCCCTGGAGCAGAACAGAACAGAATAACTGAGTTGGAAGGGACCTTGGAGGTCTAGTCTAACCTTCTGCTCAGGCAGGAGACCCCTACACCAGGGGTCTTCAAACTTGGCCTTTTTATGATTTGTGGACTTCAACTCCCAGAATTCCTCAGCCAGCATGCCTGGCTGAGGAATTCTGGGAGTTGAAGTCCAAAAGTCATAAAAGGGCCAAGTTTGAAGACCCCTGCCCTACACCATTGCAGACCAATGGTTGTACAGTCTCTTCTTAAAAGCCTCCAGTGATGGAGCACCCACAAATCTGGAGGCAAGCTGTTCCTCTGGTTAATTGTTCTAACTGTCAGGAAACTTCTCCTTATTTCTAGGTTGCTTCTCTCCTTGGTTAGTCTCCACCTGTTGCTTCTTGTCCTGCTTTCAGCCGCTTTGGAAAACAGGTTGACCCCATCTTCTTTGTGGCAGCCTCTCAAATATTGGAATACAGCTATCATCTCACTCCTTGTCCTTCTTTTATCTAGACTAGAAATACCCAATTTCTGCAAATGTTCTTTGTATGTTTTAGCCCCCAGTCCTTTAATCATCTTAGTTGTTCATCTTTGCACTTTCCCCCCCCCCCAAAGCCTCAACATCTTTTTTGTAAAGGGATGACCAAAACTGGATGGAGGATTCCAGGTGTGGCCTTATTAAGCAGCAGCGAGGGTTTAGCTTCTCCTTAATTGCATCTCGGGTGGAGAAGCAGGAATGATGGTGTCTGTATTTTATTTTATTATTTTTAAGGACATTTAATGAGCACCAGGTTTGCAGTCCAGACTGCCAACGGAAAGAACCCCAGGTTTTCCTGAAGTTTGTTTGTTCTTAAGAGTTTTGACTTTTTTTAAAAAAAAGCAAGGGTAAAGGAGAAGCACAGATATTATTTTTTCTGTAATCATGCAGGTTCATGAATGAGAAATAAGCCATATATAGCTATGAAATGCATCAAGCCGAGCTGATTTCGGTTCCTTCTTTGGCTGGGAGAAAAATGGGAAGATTTCTCAATGCAGCAACGCAGGCTCCTGAGTGGAGTAACAATGCACACAAGGGAAACGGTGCTTGATCCTTGCTCTGAAGAAGGATGGCGTCCACCAAGGTGTAATTTAATTTTATAGAGTCAGATGAAAACCTGCCGGCCCCATCAATCATCCAGTGATCAATGGGAAGGCAAAGCCGGCCTAGGGATTAGATAAAAGGAAGGCTCTACCCTCGGGTGCAGATTTTGACCTCATCATTTGTTAATTGCATTGCTAGGAAGGGCGAGAACAAACTCGTGGTGGTCGTGCAGCCCAATTTTCGTGGGGCTTTGTGTCTGTCCTCCATTGGCTTTGCAAGGCCAGGACAACGCAGGCAGCAATTCTGCAGCTGAACGTTTGGGAAGAAGTGGAGGTTGAATGTTTTCCTCTGCCCTCCTCAGCCATTCTTCCTTTAATGATGTATCTTTGAGTCAGGCCTAGTGATGTATCGACGTCCAGCAGTCAGGTTCCTAGTCCTTATGGTGAACAGTAATTGCTAGGCCCAACAGATTTCTGGTTTTTATGGTGGTCAGGAACTGCTAGGTCCAGCTGCTACATTTCTAGTCCTTATGGTGAACTGTAATGGCTAGGTCCAGCAGTCAAGTTTCTAGTCCTTATGGTGGTCAGGAACCGCTAGGTCCAACAGTCAGATTTCTAGTCCTTATGGTGGTCAGAAACTATAGAACAAGGGTGCTGTTCTAAGGAGCTGAGGAAAGATTTTGGCAGTCCAAAAGACTGAGAAAGTTTGTTTTTCTCTAATAGAGGGCTAGAGAAAAGGGGTCACGTTTCCTTCCTTCCGGATGCCAACCCACAGAAGCTTCTTTGGAAAATAATTGCTCCGAGCAGGCCTATTGGGAGCATTCTTCCTTAAAACAAATTACACCCTGAGGGCTTCACATCGCCCAATTTGCTTTTGAAAAGGGTTCCCAGATTTGCAAAATAGAATCGAAATTTTCATTGCAAAAGGGGTCCTCCTGCCCCGTTGCTCCATTTCCGCTTTTCTTTAACCCAGACGGGAAACTTTCCCCCAAACTTTTTACAGGCTGGGAAGGTGCTGGAACAAACTTTGGGAAACTTTTCTCACATTCCATTCCTTTCCATCAGCTTTTCCCCTTTCTGGAAAATTAATTTAGCACGGCATCTGGGGAGGCTGCTTGGCAGAGGCACAGGAAGAGAGCTGCGACTGTTTTGTTTGGGATTTTGGAGGTCGGCCTAACCCACAGCTGGGGTGGGCGCTCTTGCAGCCACTAATTCATCTTGTCAGCCTGCCTGAATATTCCCCCCTAAAGCCCCCCTCCCCTTTCCTTTTGGCTCTCTCCTATGGAATGTTGAGTAATGCATTTACTACAGGGAGAGGGTTTATGTGTCACCCCCTTTGCAAAATTCCTTGCTTTGGAAGCAGCTAGCTCTTGGCAGGCCTCTCTCTCCCTCCCTTTCTCTCTCTCTCTTAGATAGATATGGTTTATGGTTTATGGTTTATTCAATTTCTATACCGCCCTTCTCCCGAAGGACTCAGGGCGGTTAACAGGGCATATAGATGATAGATAGATGATAGATGATAGATAATAGATGAAAGATAGATGATAGATAGATGATATAGACAGATAGACAGATAGATGATAGATATAGATAGATAGGTAGATAGATAGATAGATAGATAGATAGAGAGAGAGAGAGAGAGAGAGAGAGAGAGAGAATGGATAGATAAAAGACAGAAATGATAATTGATAGAGATAGATAGATAGATAGATAGATAGATAGATAGATAGATAGATAGATAGATAGATAGATAGATAGATATAGATGATGGATGATAGATAGATGATAGATGATAAATATAGATGATAGATATTGTTATGTACTGGGCTCTTGTGATACACTATGTGGGTTGCTGGAGCAGCTAATGGCTCTCCAGCAACCCAGACTACCAATCTCCTGTGCTGCAATTGGCTATCCCCAGGCAGCAATGGTTGATTCAGACCTATTGGCTGCCGCCTAGGGGCTAGACTACATATTGTGGCTGGTTGCAGCTTTTGCCTCAGTACAGTTCCAGCAAGAATAAAAGTATGAGTTATCCTGTACTCAGCTTCGTGTCTTCATTCCTGCACCAAAGAACCCAAGACAGCTTTGGAGTTCATTGCAGGCCTAAGACAGGCCGCACGCCTATGCAAGTTCTCAAATTTAGAAGAACATCTAAGAGACCGGCTCGTCTGTGGCCTTTGGGACAGAACGCTTCAACAGAGACTATTTGCTAGACCCAATTTAACGTTTTCTGAAGGACAGGACAAGGTGATGGACGACGAAACTTCTGGGGGCGCAGTGCAGACAGTTCAGCCCTCCAAACCTTCAAAAGTCAAAGAAACGGTCCATCTTGAGGTCGCCAAATGCACCGGAGAATCATCAGAGGAAGAAGAACCTGAAATCAACCAAAAGCAACCCAACGCGCAACACCGCAACAGCCACACACGAGAGGACGGTTACAAGGCAGTTCTCTTACTGAGATGTAAGGGGTGCGGCGGCAGCCATCTTCGTGCCAATTGCAGATTTCGTTTGGCCACGTGTAGAGCTTACGGAAGGACAGGCCACATCGCGGTGGTTTGCAGAGCCCATCAGAGAGACAGGCAACCCAAACACCAGGGTCCAGTTAGTGTGGGATTCTTCAGAAGCTGTAGAAGCGTATGCCACACCGGGGCTCGACGGCCCCTCAAACCCAAACTTAAGCTCTTAGTAGAGCTACAAGGAGTTCCATGTGAGATGGAATTAGACTCCGGCTCTGCAGTCTCAATTATTTCTCAAGACACTTTTAACTTTGTGTGTAGGCGCAGTAACAATTGGGCTAAATTAAGACCCTCAGATATAATTTTAATGGATTTTCAAAATGCTCACGTTAAAGTTAAGGGAGAAGCCACCTTGTTGGTAAAGTTTAAAGAGTTTTTGGGGCACCTGGATGTAATAGTAGTTGGGAGCCAGAGAACGAGTCTCATTGGGGGAGGCGTTTGATTACTAAACTGGACAGGTTGCATCCAGACTGAGTGGCAGCAGAAGCCTCTCGACCAAAACCCCCGAGGGGGCTGCACATGGGCGATTGGGTTTGGGCCAGGAACTATGGTCAGGGGAATTTGTGGGTTCCTAGTCAAATCACCAAGGCATCCGGACCCCTATCTTATGAAGTGGGGTTGGAGGGAGGGCGAGTTGTCAGAAGACACATTGATCAGCTCAGGAAAAGGTTTCCAGAACGGTCACTAAGCGAGGACTGCATCATAAGTCCCTCCCAAGGTCCTCAAACTTGCGGCCAAGCCAGCCCTCAAACGGACTACCAGGACTTTTCCTTCTTAAGTGAGATGGAACCAGAGGAAGAACCAGGGAGCTCGGGTGTGCAACATGGACCCCCTGACGAAGCGAGCCAACCGAACTTCAGCAACCGCTGTGCCTACTCTGCCGAACAGACTGACTCTGGGGTGGGCCAATCTGGTGAGGCCAGCCAGAGTGCATCGAATCCCCTTGACTCAGGAGCACAAAGGGACACAAATATACCCAGCCCACTGGGTAAGCTGGTAGACCACAAAGTGATGGGAACTCCGAGACGTTCCTCTAGGGCACACAAGCCTCCTTCATACCTTGCAGATTATGTTGTAAAATAAAGAGCTATATATTGTTGTAAAACCTGTTGCCACTAGACTACAGAAACTAGTGATATGTGTAACTGCCTATTACTGCAAATGGAAGCCTGATCATTGAGACATTGTTTAATCTCATTGTAATCTACATTGTTTTTATTATTTTTATTATTATCACTTTACTTTGTGTGTTTAAATAATGAGTCTTGACAGCTGTTGAGACTAATTGTTGTCATAGTCTGATCTAAGAGGGGAGGGGTGTTATGTACTGGGCTCTTGTGATACACCCTGTGGGTTGCTGGAGCAGCTAATGGCTCTCCAGCAACCCAGACTACCAGTCTCCTGTGCTGCAATTGGTTATCCCCAGGCGGCAATGGTTGATTGATTCAAACCTATTGGCTGCCGCCTAGGGGCTAGTCTATATATTGCGGCTGGTTGCAGCTTTTGCCTCAGTACAGTTCCAGCAAGAATAAAAGTATGAGTTATCCTGTACTCAGCTTCGTGTCTTCATTCCTGCACCAAAGAACCCACTATTTAACAGATATATAGATGGTAGATAGATGGTAGCTAATTTTTTGTTGCCCAGGCCCAGAACAGACTTCTAGAAGTGGCATCCACACAGAGAACCGGTTGTTCACCTATTTGAATCACACTACTGCCAAGATCCTTAAGTCAGGCTCTTTCTGAACCTTTTAAATCTCGCCTTTTACTGGAAAGTTTGCACAGTGGATTAAGGGTTGATTTATTTGATGAGCTTCTCAATGGCATTTCCCCATCTGCTGCTTAACGTGTGTTCAGAAATAACATATTTTTTTTGCCTTCCCACCCTCAGCCTAATCTCTTACACAGAAAGTATCAGGAAGTGGATCTGAGCTCTTTGCGAAAGAGTCTCCAACATTCATAAATAAATAGATTAAATAAATAAATGTAGCATTTCTGGATATCTTATGAGCGGGCAACCTTCCTTCTTTAAAGAAACAGAATTGCTATTTTTGACTTCAGACCTGTGGGTTTTTCCACTTTTCTCATTGCGATGACTGCCCATCAAATTCTTTTGCCTGATTGCTCACCTTGATCGGCCTTTGACTAAACCGGCAAACCGACCTCTTTTCATGCTAGGCTGGGCTTTTTTTGATGCTAAAGATGGAAAAACAGAGCATCTGTCTGCTCCTTTAAAATAATAGGTCATCTGTTTTCTCCCAGGGAAATTCAACTCTGGCTTCGTTTTGGTTGCACTGAAGAAAAACAGATGCTTTCCTCAAATCTCCCCGATGGAGGGAGGAAGAAGAGGAATAGTAGCAGAATTGGAAGGGACCTTGGCCATTTTCAACAAAATCAAACCGCTTTCTAATCACGGTTGCCTGCCTGGGCTGCTGAATCATCTGCTTTGATAAGGGGCCTTCCCAGATCACAAAGGAACAGGCCATGTTTTAACCTGGATCGTTTTATTGTGCAGAAACTGCTGGCTCTGTATTTTACATTAAGGCGCTACCAATAACCAAAGATACACCGGCATTGAAAAAAGCGACTGATGGCCACTCCTTGCACTTATGACTGTTACAGCCCCCCCTTCCCCCTCCCCACCTCCAGTCAAGGGATCAAAATTTGGGTGCTGGGCACAACCGGCTTTTATTTACAGTGGTTGCAGCGTCCTGGGGTCACGTGATCCCCATTTGCGACCTTCCGAGCCGGTTTCCGGTGAGCAAAGTCAATAGGGGAATCTGGTTTTGCTTAGCGACTGCGTGCCTCACTTAACAACTGCAATCATGGTAAAAACAAAGAAACAAAAAACCCCTTCACATTTAACAAACACCTTGCTTAGCAACAGAAGTTCTAGTTCCACATCTGGTCGAAAGTGAAGGACTACATGTATTTTATAGAATTGCAACAGAATGTAGGAACATGAATCGGTTGCACACCCAACCCGTTGTACTTACTTCAACAAATTACAGCAGTGCAATTCTAGTCGCAAGGCGGCACGATATAAAATGACGGGAAAAGGAATTAAATTAAAAGCAAAACATTGGAAGGCTCTTAGGAACACCTTTATGGTTCAGATGGGCAGCAAATAAATTTAATAAATGCCTAGTTTATGTCTAGTTTAATGAAGAGAAGGACTGGGGGTGGCCTCTCAGCAGTCTTCCAATATTTGAAGGGGCTGCCCTAAAGAAGAGGGAGTCAAGCTATTCTCCAAAACACCTGAAGGCAGGACAAGAAGCAACGGATGGAAACTAGTCAAGGAGAGAAGCAACCGGGAACTAAGGAGAAACTTCCTGACAGTGAGAACAATGAACCAGTGGAACAACCTGCCTCCAGAACCTGTGAATGCTCCAACACTGGAAGTTTTTAAGAAGAGATTGGGCAACAATTTGTCTGAAATGGTATAGGGTTTCCTGCCTGAGCAGGGGGCTGGACTAGATGACCTCCAAGATCCTTTCCAACTTTATTATTATTATTATTATTATTATTATTATTATTATTATTATTATTATTATTATTATTATTATTATTATTACTATGTTGTTGTTGTTGTTGTTGTTATTATTATTATTATTATTATTATTATTATTATTATTATTATTATTATTATTATTATTATTATTACTATTATTATTATTTGTTTTTAACCAGTCTGATTTTTGCACCTTTCTCATCAGAGGGGATTCTTTTGTGAAGAGCTCCAACCCACCCACCCCACACACACCTTTTCAAAATTCTTTCCGAAACTCTGCCAGGCTTTAATAAGAACCACTCTTTCCTATGGGTTTTGACGTGCAGGTGTTAGTTGCAGCAAAGCACACACCTCTTGGGGATGCACAGAGGTAGGAAAATCTGACGGGGTTACGGGTGTGCAGCAGTGGCAATTTCTCTCTTTCTTTTTTTATTAAAAAGTTTTATAAAAGTTACAATAAAAACCCACCCCCAAACCACCCCCCTCCCCCTCCCCCACTTCCCAGAACTGAATACAGGGTTACAAAAATAACAATCAAAATCTAAATAAAAATTAACCAACTATATATGTAACCAAGTTCCTAACGCACTTTAACTCCCCTTTAACATGAACACAAACAAGATAAAAGTAAACATAATAATAAGAACATAAAAACAAGATAATATCCCTATTATTAAACAATACTAATAATAAAAATAATAGGTAAAGGTAAAGGTTCCCCTGCACATGCGTGCTAGTCGTTTCCGACTCTAGGGGCCGGTGCTCATCTCCGTTTCAAAGCCGAAGAGCCAGCGCTTGTCCGAGGACGTCTCCGTGGTCATGTGGCTGGCATGACTAGACGCCAAAGGCGCACGGAACGCTGTTACCTTCCCACCGGAGTGGTCCCTATTTTTCTACTTGCATTTTTACGTGCTTTCGAACTGCTAGGTTGGCAGAAGCTGGGACGAGTAACAGGCGCTCACTCTGTTACGCGGCACTCGGGATTCGACCCGCCAAACTGCCGACCTTCTGATCGACAAGCTCAGCGTACTAACCCACTGAGCCACCGCGTCCCTAATAAAAATAATAATAAAATATAATAAAAACTAATAAAAATACCATAAAAACATACTATTAATAATATCATTCTATAATTCATTCATAAGCTAGAATGAAACTTTTTAGTCCCATATTTGTTCTGAACATAATCTATCCATCTTCTCCAGACCGAAATGTATCTTTCTTGTGAATGATCCTTCAAATAAGCAGAAATCTTAGCCATTTCTGCCAAATTTGACACCTTAAGTGACCAATCTTCTATAGTAGGCAAAGTATCTTTCTTCCAAGCGGTGGCAATTTCTGAGCAATGGGGAGCAGAGGAGTGGAAAATTGGGGATCCATCAGAGCCAACTGGGGTAGACATCAGAGAGGTACAACCAGCCTGGCCTCAGGTGCCAGGAAGGTGCAGGGAGGCCCCGGGCTTGCCTTGCGATGGTGCTGAGCCAGCCTGCAGGTTTTTTTACAATCGTGAGAACTGTTTTTCATCTTAGAATACATGATTTTGAGATTATCTTCCTTCCCTTTCCCTCCCTCCCTCTCATTTACCTTCCTTCCCTCCTTCCCCCTTCATTTCCACCTTCTCATCATCCTTCCTTCCCTCCCTTCCTCTCATCTCCGTGGCCTCTCCTCCCTTATTCTCATTTACCCTCCTTCCTCCCTTCCCCCTTCATTTCCTCCCTCATCTCCCTCCCTTGTTCTCATTTCCCTTCCTTCCTCCTTCTTTTCCTCCCTATCTTCCTTCCTTCTTCCCTCCCTCCCTCCCTTCCCCCTTCCTTTCCTTCCTCATCCTCCACCCCTCCCTCCCTCCCCTCTTCCTTTTACAAAAAAACCTTTTCCTCCAGATTACCAATGAGGGGTCGGTGCCTCCCGCCCTTGCGTGCAGGCAGATTGCTCAAGGTGTCGCCCACCTGGATTCACCTACCGCCCCCCCCCACTTCGCTCAGCCGCTCTTCCTATTTTGGAGAACAAAACCCAGAGCTTTCTCCTGGAAAATTTCCATACCCGGCTCCACTCCAGTCTTTTGGAGATTTAAGGACTCCTTCTTTGCTTTCTGCTGGACTCCAGCCAGATTGGGGGGGGGGGAAGCTCCCCCCCCACAAAGGCACCTTTGTCCTGGCTTCCCCCCACCCCCTGGCTCCAGCCAGCAGAGGCATTCCAGCCGCTCTCTTCTGAGGTCGATCAAAGGGTCTGTAGGCGGCCTTGGCAAGGGGCCATAAACGCAAAGGCAGACTGTTTGCATGGGTGAATTCATTCCCAGACCCTCACCCTTCCCCCTGCTTCACAAACACATCTCCCACCCTGCTCTAGCAGAACAGCTGAGTCAGTGGCTGCTTTGCACAGTGGCCAGAAATAAGCCATGAAATTCCTGCTCTGCACAAGAGCCAAAATTCAGTGTGTGTGTGCGCGCGCGTCTGCGCGCGGATGCAACGCACGCGTGCACGCCCAGCTTCAGGTATACCAATAAAAGGAGAATATTTGTAGCTCAGGGCTGAAATGAAGGGTCCTTGGTGGTTTTCTTGGAGACGAGACCCAGCGATGTAATATCATCAGTGCTAGAAGGGAGTGGGGTTTGAAGAGTGGAGGAGGAGGAGGACTGTGGGGTCTTTAGTGCTCTCTGAGCTTGGTGGTTTTTTTGCAGACGTTTCTTGACCCAACTAGGTAATACCATCAGTGCTAGAAGGGAGTAGGGTTTGTAGAATGGAGAAGAGAGGAGGAGGAGGAAGATGACTGTGGGGTCCTTGGTGCTCTCTGAGCTGGGTTGTTTTCTTGCAGACATTTCACTACCCAGATCAGGTAACATCATCTGCTAGCAGGGAGTTAGGTTTGCAGAGAGGAGGAGGAGGAAGAGGAGGAGAACAACTGTGGGGTCTCTGATGCTTTCTCAGATTGGTGGCTTTCTTGAAGAGGTTTCATTACTCAAAGCCGGGAACCTCAGGGCTAGTGATGTTACCTAGTTTGTTATCTAGCAGAGCGTGTGCATGCACGCACCTGCCAGCTGCTCACGAGTGGGGATGCATGCACACGTTCATCCAGTACTTCCTTGGCCCGGTTCTGAAAGGCTCAATAGCCGGTAGTGGGCTGTGGGTTGGGGACCGCTGCTTTAAACTCAAGCCGAGACTGAAGCTGTGTTCACGCTGAACTCCAGCAAACAAGCCACGTTAGCCCTGCAAACAGGCCTGGTTTGGGCAGAATACAAGGATGTAAAGATGCTGTTGTGAAGGTTGATGCTCTGTGGTTGCAGCGTTGCAGGAATCAAGCAGTCGTAAGCTGAGGACTAACTACCTGTACTAGGCAGGGTCAGGAGTGACTTAAATGTGTCAGAGTCATCTTGAAGTTGATTGATCCAATACTGTCATTTTAAAAATGTAGTTAGGTTTAGTTGAGTAAGCCTCTTCTTCACAGTTTAAATCAAAGGTCCCCAACCCCCGGTCTGTGGCTCGGTGCTGAACCGCGGAAGTAGTAGGTGAGTGCATGAAGGCACACATGAGTGCAAAGCTGCATTTTTAAAAGTGGCATGCATGTGAAACCATGCTCTCTGCCCCCCCCCCCACTACTGCCACGTCTGCTGGTCCGCCCAGCCAGAAAAGTTGGGGAACACTGGTTTAAATATCATAGTTTAGGATTGAAAACATGGCTTATTATAGAGTAAGTATAGGGTTTTCTATCTGAGCAGGGGGTTGGACTAGAAGACCTCCAAGGTCCCTTCCAATTCTATTATTCTGTTCAGTAACAATGGGCGAATCCAACTCGATTCTTCCAAAGCATAACCCGGTTCCTAAATCCTGCCGTGTAAGAACAAGCTGTTGTAAAATGAAGCCTTTTCTCCTCCTTTCTTCCAAGTTAACAGTTGTTGCAGGGGTGAACAGCATCCAGGAATTCTCCTTTGTGGATATTTAAGAAATTAACATGTCCCATGTGGAGTGTGTGTGTGTGTGAGAGATATACTGGCAGGCTGGTAAATGCATCTAAAAAAAATGAGTAATTTTCCAAGCCAGCCTGCCCGCCTACGGATCCCCTTCTGTTATTCTTTCTACTCAAAATGGGGAGGGGAGGGAAAAAAGGGGTTAATCTAAATGTCTAGAGCTGATTTTTAATTCTGGAATTGTTTTCTGGAGAGGATGAACACAGATCTGCAGTGTGTGAAGGAGAGATCCTACATCTCCCTCCCTTGACAGGTAGCTCTCAAACTTGCAATCATTTAGTGATGTGACTTACGACCAATCCTCGGACTTACAACCGTTGCAGCATCCCCGGGGGTCACGTGATCAGAATTTGAGTGGCAACTGGCAGGTATTTATGACAGTTGCAGCATCCCAGGCTCAACTGATCACCATTTGCAGTTTTCCCAGCAGTCAATTAACGACTGCAGTCATTTCCTTAACAACTATGGCAAAAACAAGTTATAAAATCAGATGTTAACACCATCCGCCTCGCTTAGCAACAAAAATTCTGGTCCCCATTATGATTTTAAGTCCACAATTCCCTTAAGGACCACGTGATTCAATGAACAACAACTGGGGTGATTCACTGAACAACTGGAAAAAAAAGCAAAAAAACAAAATCAGATGCAACTCACATCATCACCACCACCACTTTGCTTGGCAACTGAAATTCTGCTTCCCACCTTGGTCATAAATTGAGGACTAGTCTGCTTGTATGTCTTTTGATTTGAAGTTTAAACCAACATGTAAGGCTGGTAAATGGATTAGCTGCCAGGCCTTATTAGCTCTCTTTAATTCAGCTCTCTGGGGTTCAGGCAGAAGTTATTAGCAGATATACAGGCCGTAATACCCTCATTACATATCTGAAAAAATGGGAGGCGCTGGAAAGTGATGGGTTTGGGGCGTGGAAGATTATCAATGCATATTGATTTATATGCTGCTAAGCAATCCAGGTCGGGGGTGCAGAAGGCGGTTTGTTCCAGACAGGAAAGTCACGTGTGAAACCAGACCGTGTGGCACAGCGCAGCTTCGCACAACGTAAAAGTAGCAGACGCGCTAAAGGGATCCGGGTGGCGTTGCGAGGCTCAGCCAATGAAGCCTTCTTTAACTACAGGTGCGCCTCGACTTACGGCCACAAGCGGGACGTTTCCGCCGCTTAAGGAAGCTGGGTTGTTCAGTGAGTTGCAGCCAGTTTGACGACCTCGGTTGTCCAGCAAATCATTTATCTTTTAAGGCCCAGTGCAAACCGACCTGGCACCAGGAAAAAAAACCCGGATTCCTTCAACGTCCGCATTAACCCCAGGTACACTGACTTGGATGCCCCCCCAGCCCCCCTCCCCACCTGCAAATGGGCCCCCAGGACCGGCACCTCCCAGCGGGTCCCCCCCAACCCTTGCTCCTTCCCCACCAAGCCCCCTCCTTTCCCCTCCTCCAAGTGGCCCGTGGCTCCTTGGAGAGCTGGAGGGGAGACGCCTCCCATCCCTTCTTCTTACTGGGGGGGGGGGGAGAACGTTTCTACCTTCCTCTCCCCCGCCCCCGGCGCCACAGTGTTGGAGACGGCGCTGGTCCCTTTAAGAGAGCAGCCAGGCTGCTGCAAACCGTGCGCCCCAGCCCGGGCGCAATTCTTGCTGCTGTTGCGGCGGCGGCTGCAACCGGGTGTGTGTGTGTGTGGGGGGGGGGGGTGCGCTCTCCTGCCTTCCATTCCTCTCCTCCTCCTCCTCTTCCTCCTCTTCTGCGGAGCCCAGCCGGAGCTCTCCGCAAAGTTGAATCTTTGCAACAACAACAACAACAACAACAAAATAGATCAGTTGCAAAACGCAGCCACCACCGCAGCTGCAAGCTGCGGGGCGCGCGGCGGCTGTTGCTGGTGTCTCCTCCTCTTGTTCTCCTCCTCCTCCTCCTCCTCCTCCGCCTGGGAGCTTCAGACATCTTAGGAGAGGCGGAGGAGGGAGAGATTTCCGGGCCCCCGAAGCGGACGGAGCTTCCGAGCCAGCCAGCTAGCCGAGCCGAGCCAACGCCGGGTCTCCAATCGGATTTTACGCACCGCGCCGAGCCCATGGGAAGCTGCTCCGGGGAGGACATCGAGCAAAGATCGTGGCGTGGCAGGGCTTCCGCCGTCCCCTTGGATCTGCTTTTGGCTTTTCTGGATTCTTAAAATGTTCATTTGATTTTTTTTTATTTTATTTTTTGGCAATCTCTTCTCCCCCCCCCCCCCCCGCACCAATCCCCCAAGAATCCGCTCCGTTGGGAGCTTCGCTCGGATTTGGAGACGTCTTGGATGAGCAGCCCAAGGAATTATTATTTGTATTATTATTATTATTATTATTATTGGGGTTGTTTTAAGGAAGAAAAAAAAAAGAGAGGTCAGCGGCCTTGCATGGAGCGGCTCGGGCAGTAAGGTAAGGTCGGAGGACGAGAGAGCTCGCTGGTGGAGCTCACTTTCTCTTTGTGTTTATTTTGTTGTTTCACTCCGGGAAAGAGCATAAATATGTAGCAAAGCTGTTTTTTTTTAAAAAACAAACAAACCAACCAACCAACCAACCGGAAAAGGCAGGATGAAATCTGCCCTTCTTAAAAAAATATATATGATTTTTATTTTGCTTGTTTTGTTTGCAAAAATAAGCGGCGAGTCCTTTTGAGCACTTTTGGGGCGGCTGAGGAGGAGGAGGAGGAGGAGGAGGAGGGGATGCGCTGCATTTGCAAGCGGGCGCCCGCTGGAAGGAGAGAAGGGGGGGGGGCAGGAGGAAAGGGGAAAACAGCGTAGAAACCACACGCGTGTAGGCGCGCACACATGTTTCAGGGAGGGGTCTAGCCAAAGGAGGCAAACATGCTTGCTTTCTGGTAGGTGTTTCTGGTCCCCCACCCCAGACGAAGTTCTGTCTAGACTCAGACTTGGGTTAGACGGCGAAATGCTTGAGCAATTTTAATTAATAGGGATGCCAGCCTGTTTTGGGAGAAAAAAAGGACGTGGTTCTCCTTTAAATCCCCCCCCCCTTTTTCTTTTTGCAAATACCTGGTTGGATGCTTGGAAAAGTTTTGCAGGGTCTCTGGGTGTGTGTGTTAAGGTTTAATTCGGGGTTTGTACTCTTTGGTGCAATCTGAGCTTGGACCCATGGAGATGACCAGGAATTGTGTGAATGGGATCGTCTTTGCCTCCGGCTAGCGACCAACCTCTGAAAAAAAAGGGGAAAAACTTGGGTTGGATTGGGGAAAGAAAGCTTAACCATGGTTAGTAGAGCTGGGTCTGTGTGGCCTCAACCAGGCATCCTTGTTCGCCTCTCCTAATGCACTCTGCATTGGGGTGACTGGTTAGGTCGTGGGAATGGACCTTGTAGGGTTGATTCAGCTTGAACCTTTGGCTTGCAAACGGGCCTACTCTGCAGAGGACAAGTTAGTGATCTCGGGGAGCTTGCTAAGCCTTTGTGAGTGAGAAAATCCAACTGTTGTGGCTGCTACCCAGATGCGCACAGTGCGTGTATCCTGCAGATGGGGCTTATGGAACAAACTATGAATGCCTTAACCCCGGTTAGTATCTTCGAACTCAGCTGAAAGCTTTGCAAGGAGAGGGTTCATACACTGCAGAAATTGCTTACAAGCCTGTTGAATTGAGCAATTGACAACTATTTAGCTTGAGATCCCTTTGGGTTTTTGGGTGGGTGGGTGGGGGGAGTTGCAACTCTCAGAAAAAATCCCCCACTCTTTTCACCTTGTTTGCCCCCCTTTTAAACCATGAGTAATCGCTAAACTGCACAGCCTTTGCAAACAGCAGCTTCCGGCATGCCCCAAGCTTTGAATGGCTTCCGATCTGTGTAATCAAAGCTGCCTTGCGTTTCTTATTATGGATGATATTTAGATGCCATTTTTTTTGTCCTTTTATTTGCTCTTTTGCCAGGGTTTAGGTCTTGGAATCGGAGTTCCTGTTTTGGGCTGGTTTCTTCCTCCTAGTTGCTCCACGCGTTTGATGGCTGCGGAAATGCTGTGTTTTTTTTTTCTCCTCGCTTGCTTGCGATGAGGCTGCTGGGAAGTGGAGTTCATGAAGTTTGAGCAAGAGCTTTAAGTGTGCAAACTTGTGTTTTGCACTGGCAGTGGGACCCAGCCAGTCCTTTTGGCCTGCCCTGTTTTCTTTGTATAATTTCTTGCAAAAAGAAAAAAAAAGAGTCCGTTTGAAGTTGACAAGTGGAGGGTGAATGAATTGATCAGGTTTTCACATGAGCTGCAGAGTTGGGTGCAAATATTGGTGGGAGAAATTCTTCGGGCTTCCAGGAGAATCTTCTATTTGTAGGAAAATAGCAGCTGAAAGCATCGGTGGGATAATTTTTCCGAACAAGTGGCCTGCCCTTTTAACACACAAGGTTCTGCAGAAAAATTGGCTGTTTGGATATAGTTAAATGCTTGCTTGACACGTGGCAGGCTAGCTGTTTCTAGGTTTTAATTGTGATTTTAAGTTCTAAGTGAATTGTGTTCTGGCTCTGCGTTTTGTTTCCTTGTGCAACGTCTCCTTAAAGCAATAGGAAAAATTCAGGGTGACTGCTGAGCCAAAATGCGTTTTCCCAACTTGGCATCAGGGAAAATAAAATTATGTAGCGGCTAGCTAGCTAGATCTTTGGGCGTTGGAGCCCTCAGGTCTTAAAAGTTGCCAAGGTTGAAAAAAACTATTCTGTGGATTAAATTATTAAATTATTTATAGTTAAGCTGTCATTAAAATATGTAGTTTGGGTTAAATTGATGTGGTTTGGTTGGTGGAGTCCTGTGAATGCCAACACAAATGGTAACATAAACCAGGTTAATATGCGGTGTGCTAAGCCCAACCAGGTTGAATAGTTGGGGTGCAGATTAAATCGGGAGAGGGTTTGAAATGGCTGACCTTTGACCCCGGGCAGAGGTAGTTTGCTTCCCCAGTCTGGCTATCAAACCTTGCCTGTATTCAAAGCTGGCACCCCAATATTGGTAGAGCTTTAAAACTTTCTACAGATAATCCTCAACTTACAACAGCCTATTTAGTGACTGAAGTTACAACAGCATTGAAAAAAGTGACTTAGGACCGTTTTTCACACTTAACTACCATTGTAGTATCCCCGTGGGTCACGTGATCCAAATTCAGCTGATGCTGTGGATGGGTACTGGGCTACAGCATGCCAAAAACCGGTCCAGACATACAGAAAGCCCCATCTGTGGGATGCAGGCAGCAGACACAACCACGTTCCCTCTGAATCAGGGGTCTTCAAACTTGGCCCTTTTATGACTTGTGGACTTCAACTCCCAGAATTCCTCAGCCAGGCACTCTGGGAGTTGAAGTCCACAAGTCATAAAAGGGCCAAGTTTGAAGACTCCTGTTGTAAGTTGAGGATTTCCTGCAATGTCTATGGAGGGTCTCAATCATCCAGGTCATGGTTGTCCCAGAGGTGCTTTTCCAAAGGCCAGGGGGACTTTCTTGGCTCCGCTTTTCATCCCAGAACTGAGAAGCTTCTTGGAGGAAAAGTGAAATGTGGTTGAAGAAAAAAACCAAGGAAGTCCAGTTGCCTTTTGGAAAAAGTGCATTTGGGACTTGGAGGATAAGTTGAGAGCAAAGTGATCCAGAAGGAAAGTTATCTGTAGCTTAGAGACCAATTCAGACATATTGTGGAATCTAATCTTGATTTCCATAAGCCACATTTAGTTGTGTTTGCACATTAAGGGAGCCCTAAACTGACTTTTAGTACCTTAGGATAGGATAGGATACATTACAATTACAATTACAATACAATACAATAGATGGAGTACTATGCAATAGAATACAGTAGGATAGGATAGGATAGGACAGGACAGGATAGGATAGAACTGGACGGGACCCTGGAGGTCTTCTAGTCCAACCCCCTGCTCAAGTAGGAGAACCTATACCATCTCAGACAAGTGACCGTCTAGCTAGCCTCTTCTTAAAAATCTCCAATGATGGAGTGCCCATGATTTCTGGAGGGAAGCTGTTCCACTGATTAATTGTCCTCACTGTCAGGAAGTTTCTCCTTAATTCCAGGTTGCTTCTCTCCTTGATCAGTTTCCAACCATTGTTTCTTGTCTGCTGCTTTGGTGAATAACGTGACCCCCTCTTCTTTGTGGCAGCTCCTCAAATACTGGAATACTGCTATCATGTCACCCCTGTTTCTTCTTTTCTTTAGACTAGCCCAACCCAAGTCCTGCAGCCGTTGCCTTTGATCATCTTACCGTAGTTGCTCTTCTCTGAACTTTGCACAACCCCTTCCCCAAAAAACAAAAGGCCCACCAAGTCTTGATTGATTACAGCTAAGTTCTTGAAACAAGCTAACTTTAGATTGGCTTATTCCACATCTTCCAACCCAACACTCATGGAAAATAATAGTCAACCCTGATTGGAAGTGAAATCTTTTGAACTCTGCAGCTCAACCATGTCCCATTCAATTACAGCTTCAGTGGAATGACCTTTCCTTGACCAAAAACATCTTCTCTTATTTTTGTTGCAAATGTAGACAACGAGAGGACATTTTATCACGCGTGGCGAACCTGTAAAAGCTCCTCGAATTACGACCACAATTGAGCCCAATTGTCGTTAAGCGAGACATTCGTTAAGTGAGTTTTGCCCCATTTTACGACCTTTCTTGCCTCAGTGGGGAAGGAAATCATGGCAGGTGATGAGTGAGTTGTTAAATGAATCTGGCTTCCCCATTGCCTTGTCCGAAGGTCGCAAAAGGGGGATCACGTGACCTTGGGACACAGCCACGGTCATAAATATGAACCAGTTGCCAAGCCTTCGAATTTTGATCACATAATCATGGGGATACTGCAAATGTAACTGAAAAATGGCCACAATAAGTCACTTTTTTTACTGCTGTTGGAATTTTGGTCACTAAACGAACTGTTGAAATTCAAGGAATACCTGTATAGAATTGAGAACATATTTGGGGATGGATGGACGGACGGACGGACAGTTGGAAAAAATTACGGATGTTTGTCTTTGCATGGTAAGCGCACCGAGGTGATTGCACAAAGTTGGAACATTGGGATTGTCACCCAAGGTTGGTGAAGATGATGGGAACCTGCTGAGATGTCTCAATGGACTTTTATTAGAGAAAATATAATATTTAAGTTTATTCCTGCCTAGAAACCACTTATAAACCTTTTTTTTTGTATGAAGCAGGAAAAAAAATGAACTTGCAATTCATGGTTTTAATGATTAGACTAGATAGATGATAAAAGAGAGCTGGGATTTAACATAGAATAAAACTTAAAATTGTTCAGAAGCTCTTTCTTTCTTCTCTACTCTCTTTTTATTTCCCCCTTCTTTCTTGCGCTTTTAGCTTTCTCTGATTTTTCCCCCCTTACTTTGTCTTTCTTTTTAATCTTCCTTTTTAGAAACATTTAATAAAAAAAAATATGAAAACACAAAGATCCTCTACATCAAAACTTATTACTGCATCTACCTCTACAACAAATGACAATATCCCCTACATCTTCAGAAGAGTACAGAAAAACAGAGTTGGAAGGGACCTTGGAGATCATCTAGTCCACCCCTTGCTCAAGCAGGAGACCCAATGCCATTCCAGATCAGTGGCTGGCTG
Source organism: Vipera berus (assembly GCF_964194415.1). NCBI lineage: Eukaryota > Metazoa > Chordata > Lepidosauria > Squamata > Viperidae > Vipera > Vipera berus. Next base: position 4,393,871 of record NC_138217.1, on the reverse strand, counting down.
GTTTCTTCTTGAAAACCTCCAGGGATGCAGCACCTGGAAATTCTGTATTATTTTGTCCCCCTCTTAAGGCCATTCTCCTCCTCGCCAAAAACTGTCCCCTGCAGGTCTCATAATGGGTGTATTTGTTTTGGGGTGGGGCGTATTTGCTTCCCCAGTTTGAGGCTGATGTTGGTGGCCGCTATTAGGAGCCACTGAGGATAAGGACCAAGGCTGAGATACCTGAGCTCAGCATCAGCAGAGGCAATTTTTGTTTTATCTACACACAATCGGTAGGTGATCAACTTGAAAAGGTATTTATGGAGGTGGCAAAGTGGGTGCGTTTAGCAGATTCCCCTTCTTGCCTTTTTAGCTTTCTCCGATTTGTTTTTCTTATTTTATTTTGGTTTTTATCTTCCTTTTTTTTTTTAAGAAATCTTTTCTAAAAAAAAAATTATGAAAACCTACAGATCCATCCTGGCACCTCAAGGTCTGAGATACACTTCCTCTCTGCCAAAAGCCTCCTGCAGGAAATTTTCGGTGACTTTTCGGTGAGCCGGTTAGAAAGAGACAACTTGTGTGTCCTTCATTTTTGTCAGAATTAGAAAACTTTTCGTGCCCTAATTCTAGTTTTGCAAAAGCCAAACTTCTGTTTCGACCATCGCTCTGCCCAGAGGTGTGTGACTGTCAGGTTTCTTCTTGGAATGATTTTGGGTTAATTACTACTTTGCAAAAAAACAACAACAAACCCTTTTGGTTTGCCATCAGTCACCCAACTTTGCACCCAGTCTAGTCCAAGGGAGACCTGATGGCAGTCTTCCAATATTTGAGGGGCTGCCACAGAGAGGAGGGGGTCGACCTATTTTCCAAACCCCCTGAAGGCCAGACAAGGAATAACGGATGGAAACTGGTCAAGGAGAGATTCAACCTGGAAATAAGGAGAAATTTTCAGACAGTGAGGACTATCAGCTGATGGAACAGAAGTTGCCTTCAGAAATTGTGGGAGCTTCATCTCTGGAGACTTCCAAGAAGAGACTGGAATGCCTTCTGTCAGAAATGGGGTAGGGTCTCCTGCCTGAGCGGGGAAGGGGTTGGACTAGATGACCCACAAGGTCCCTTCCAACTGTTATTCTATTCTAAATAAATGTTTCCTCCTGAGCCAAGAGGATCAGACGTGCTCATGAGGATTGGCGGATCTTACGAAGCGCCCAGGGCCATCCTTATAGTGACGGAAGCCATCTTTGGACTCGGCAAGATCTGGAGAACCTGCCCCAGGTGGTCCTCAGCTTACAACGGTTTTTGACTGTAAGTCGAGGACCACCTTTAATAATTTCAGCCGTTGCAAGAAGATGCTTAAGACTCTGCTGTAGCTACAGGTAGTCCTCGACTTTTGACCACAATTGAGCCCCAAATTTATGTCGCTAAGTGAATCTGTTGTTAAGTGAGTTCGGGCCTATTTTATGACTTCTCTTGCCACAGTTGTTAAGCGAATCGCTGCAGGTGTTAATGTAGCAACACGGTTGTTAAGTGAATCCAGTTTCCCCACGGACTTTGCTTGTCCGATGGTTGTAAAAGGGGATCACACAACCCCGGGACACTGCGACCGTCGTAAATATGAGTCAGTTGCCAAGCGTCTGAATTTTGATCACATGTCCCTGGGGAGGCTGCAACGATCCTAAGGGAGAAAAGCATTCATAAGTCCCATTTTTTCAGTGCTGTTGTAACTTTGAATGGTCACTAAATGAAAATAAGTCAGGTAAAAGGTAAAGGTAAGGGTTCCCCCGCACATGCGTGCTAGTCGTTTCCGACTCTAGGGGCCGGTGCTCATCTCCGTTTCAAAGCCGAAGAGCCAGCGCTTGTCCGAGGATATCTCTGTGGTCATGTGGCCGGCATGACTAGACGCCAAAGGCGCACGGAACGCTGTTACCTTCCCACCGGAGTGGTCCCTGTTTTTCTACTTGCATTTTTATGTGCTTTCGAACTGCTAGGTTGGCAGAAGCTGGGATGAGTAACAGGCGCTCGCTCTGCTACGCGGCACTCGGGATTCGACCCGCCAAACTGCCGACCTTCTGATCGACAAGCTCAGCGTCCTAACCCACTGAGCGACTATATTAGTGATTACTTTCTAAGAATCAGCCCTGATCAACAACAGAGGAGCAAAGAGGGCAAAGGCTGCGATAAGGGGGGGGAAAATAGATGTATGCTTAGTTCTGGAATCCAGACCCTCCCTGCGCGACTGTTTGGTGTGCTTCACAAAGCATAACAACTTCGCTGCCTCTTTGTAAGGTGCGGGTCAGCCCTGTCTGCCTTCCAGAACCCCTTTTAATCCTCTATTTTGGCCTAGCTCTGATCTCCTGGAATGCTTGCCTTCCAAGCTATTCTTTAAAAGGAACGAGTTCAGAGGGCTTAGCGCCGCCGTCAACCTTGGAAGGAGGTGAAGGCAACATAACTCTTGGGAAATGTTTGTTCTCCCTTCCAGCTCAGCCTCTCTCCCTGACCATGGCTTGTCTGAAGCCCATTTAACAGAACAACAGAGTTGGAAGGGACCTTGGAGGTCTTCTAGTCCAACCCCTGCTCAGGCAAGAGACCCTAGACCATTTCAGCAGTGGTGGGATTCAGAGATGTGAACAACCGGTTCTCTGTGTGGAAGGTGCTTCTGGAAGTCCATTCTTAGCCTGGGCAACAGCAAATTAGTTACCGGTTCTGCCGAAGTGGTGCGAACTGTCTGAATCCCACCACTGCACTTCAGACAAATGGCTCCCCAATCTCTTCTTAAAGACCTCCAGTCTTGGAGCACCCACAACTTCCAGAGGCAAGTCTTTCCAGTGATCAATGAATTCCTTTAGAAAACTGCTCATAGGTCACGGGTGTCAAACTTCTGGCCCGTGGGCCGGATGCATCATAGCAAAACCGCGCCCACCCCATTGCCAGCTGTTCTGTCCCAGCCTCCGTGAGTCCTTGTTAGGCTCACAAGGATCTCACAGACCTGAGTCAATGTCCAAGGCAAACAAACACAGTTCACAGAAACTCGATCCTCAACACGAACGGTTGCCTTTGGCAACCAGCACCTCCCACACCTTTCCTTTTATAATTCAGCCCAGGCGTGGCTTCCTAATGCCTTCTCCTTTGCCTTTGGAGCCGCCCCATTGCATCCCTCTGTCCGACTCGCTTCTCTTGCCGGTGCCTTTGTGCGTCCTGGATTTGTCTCAACTGTGCTTCATCACTCTCCAACTCAGGCTCCCAGCACAGCTGTGTCTCAGCCTCAGCGTGAGTAGAGGGGCCAGGCTCCTCATCTGTCTGTAAGTCTTGGAACTCCTCAGAGCTTTCCTCTGACTCTAATGTCACTCTGGGCCCCTCCTCCTCATCTGATTCCTCAGACTCAACTGTCTGGTGAGGAATCACAGCACCAGCAATGGCAAAAAAGTCACTATTATGTTGTGACACGTCACGTGATGTTGTGAGTTTGACACCCCTGTCATAGGTCCCCGGTAACGTTGGCTTGAAGGCCAGTTCTGGAGCATGTCATGGAAACACGTCATGAGCAGTCTACCGTTTAGCCTACTTTGAGCTCAGTTTGGGCTGCCCGGCTTCTTGAGTGTCTTATAGATCCAGAAAATTGGGTGCGTTGACTCGGAATCAGAATAGAGCTGGAAGGGACCTTGGAGGTCTTCTAGTCTTCTAGACACAATCAAGTGGGACTAACTTCTTGGTGGCATGATGTACAGGTAGGTAGTCCTCAAGGTACTAGTAATGGTGTTTAAGGCCCTACATGGCAGGGGTCCGGAGTACCTCAGGGATCACCTGCTGCCGGCATCAACCTCCCTGCGCCCTGTGCGTTCCCACAGAGAGGGTCTCCTCAGGGTGCCACCAATCAGAGAGTGTCGATTGGTGGCCCCCAGGGGGAGATCCTTCTCTGTGGGCGCCCCGGAGCTATGGAATCAGCTACCGGTTGAGCTCCGGACGGCGCCCGATCTTCGCTCCTTCCGTCGCGATCTAAAGACATTCTTATTCGAACAAGCCGGCCTGGCCTGATGGGGGATGGGTGGGGTTTTTAATTGTTGTTTTAATATTGTATTTACTGTTTTTAGTGGACACATATTTAATTCTTTTTTAACTTTTGTAACTTTCCATTTTTTATTCTTGCCCTGTTCACCGCCCTGAGTCCTTCGGGAGAAGGGCGGTATATAAATATTATTAAATAAATAAATAAATAAATAAATAAACTTACAAAAGGTCATTTCGTGACCGTTGAAAGTTACAATGGCACTGAAAAATGTGACCGATGACCGTTTTTCAAAGTTACGACCTTTGCAGCCTCCCCACGGTCACGTGACCAAAATTCAGAGGCTTGGCAACTGGTTCACACCTACGACCATTGCAGTGTCCGGGGGTCATGTTGTGATCACTTTTTGTGACCTCCTGGCCGGCAAGTCCATGGGGGGAAGCCAGATTCACTTAACAACCAGGTGAGTAACTTACCAACGGCACTGATTCACTCAACAACTGTGGCAAGGTAGGTCGTAAAATGAGGCAAAACTCACTTAACAAACGTCTCACTTAACAACCGAAATATTAGGCTCAATTGTGCTTGTAAGTTGAGGACCACCTGTTATAAGGGTAGGTAATTCAATGGAGGAATGTTTGGATTATCTACTGAAAGATCTAGGAGGACTTCACAAATCTTGTGAAACTTAATCGCTCATGGTGGGCTCATTCCTGCTGTCAATTTTTTTAATCCCCCTCCTCCCCCAGTGAGTTCCAGTTCGAAGGGGACTGGGCTGCAAGGGGAAAAATAGAAACTGTTCTGTTGAGTGAGCAAAACAAACGTAGACCTTAGAAGATGGAGGATTCTTGGCTGGAGAACACTGGATCTGAAAAAAGATTTGGGTGTGGTTGTTGACAGCCAGTTGAATATGAGCCAGCAGTTTGGAACTACTAGTCTAATCCATTTCTGCGCTGCATTAGAAGACTTCTGTCAAAGTCACATGAAGTCATTGTTTCCTCTGCTCATGCCTGGCGAGATCATTCTTGGTCCTTGGTGTCCTTGCCTCCTCCTTCCAGCCGGAGAAAGTAGATAGTTGGGTTAGAGAAGCTTCAGATGAGGTCATTGAGGATGATAGATGGAGTTGTCAACATGCCTTGTGAGGAGAGGCTGGAGGACCTGGGGATGTTCAGTCAGAAGAAGAGAAGACTTAAGGGGAGACCTAGTAGCCATGTTCAATTCCATAAAGGGATGCTATGGGGAAACTGATCAAGAAGGACCGGACATGGTTGTAAGTTGCAACTACTAAGATTTCATTTAACTATGAGATATGTACTGTGGTTTCTCCGTCCCTGGAGACTTTTAAGAAGAAGCTGGACCACCATCTCTCGTGAATGGTTTCCTTGGTTCTTTTTTAATGTGGTCCCTTCCAACTTGACAGTTTTATGATCCTGTTTGTGATCAGGGCTTCCTCAGCGTGGCCTCCTAACTCGTTTGAGTTCTCCAGGGGTGGAACTGGAAGAAACTTCGCTCTCCAAGTTACCATTCGTGGAGAACTTCAGTTTTGAGGTATGGTGCCCTGTTTGGGAAACTGCTTCCCAGAATCCTTTGCAAACTTCATGTGTTTTGAGGACTGTCTTTCACACAGACGGGGTGCCTGAAATCCAGAGGTTTTGCAGGAGAAAGAAATTGCATGAGGCTATCAAACGGAGCTTCTGAAATGTTTCCTGTGCTTCTTGTTGCCTTGGGTGCAATTTAACAGAATAACAGAGTTGGAAGGGACCTTGGAGATCCTCTAGTCCAACCCCATGCTCAGGCAGGAGACCCTATATCATTTCAGACAAATGGCTGTCCAGTTTCTTCTTAAATACTTCCAGTGTTGGAGCATTCACCACTTCTGGAGGCAGGTTGTTCCACTGAGTGATTGTTCTAACTGTCAGGAAGTTTCTCCTTAGTTCCTGGTTGCTTCTCTCCTTGACTAGTTTCCATCCGTTGCTTCTTGTCCTGCCTTCAGGTGCTTTGGAGAATAGCTTGACTCCCTCTTCTTTCCAACAGCCCCTCAGATATTGGAACACTGCTATCATGTGGGAGATAACAGAACAACAGAGTTGGAAGGGACCTTGGAGGTCTTCTAGTCCAACCCTCTACTCAAGCAGGAGACCCTATAGGTTAGACCAAATGGTTGTCCAATCGTTTCTTAAAAACTTCCAGTGTTGGAGCATTCACCGCTTCTCAAGGCAGGTTGTTCCATTGATTAATTGTTCTCACTGTCAGGAAATTTCTCCTTAGTTCTAGGTTGCTTCTCTCCTTGATTAGCTTCCATCCGTTGCCCTTCCTTCCTTCCTTCCTTCCTTCCTTCCTTCCTTCCTTCCTTCCTTCCTCCCTCCCTCCCTCCCTCCCTCCCTCCCTCCCTCCCTCCCTCCAGCTTGCTTCTCTCCTTGATCAGTTTCCATCCATTGTCCCTTCCTTCCTTCCTTCCTTTCTTCCTTCCTCCCTCCCTCCCTCCCTCCCTCCCTCCCTCCCTCCTGGTTGCTTCTCTCCTTGATCAGTTTCCATCCGTTGTCCCTTCCTTCCTTCCTTCCTTCCTTCCTTCCTTTCTTCCTTCCTCCCTCCCTCCCTCCCTCCCTCCCTCCCTCCCTCCTGGTTGCTTCTCTCCTTGATCAGTTTCCATCCATTGTTCCTTCCTTCCTTCCTTCCTTCCTTCCTTCCTTCCTTCCTTCCTTCCTTCCTTCCTTCCTTCCTTCCTCCCTCCCTCCCTCCCTCCCGCTTCTCTACTTGATCAGTTTCCATCCGTTGTTTCTCGTCCTGCCCTCAGGTGCCTTGGAGAATAACGTGGCCCCCCTCTTCTTTGTGGCAGCCTGTCAGATACTGGAACACTGCTATCAAAAAGAAAGGTTCTTTTGAACAAAAAGGCTCTATTTTGAATTTGAGCCCAGACAGATTGGAGTGAGGCTCTTCGTGTTTCACAACCTATAATTAAAGTGGAATTGAGTAATCCGCTTTACTCGACATTAGTTACTCGAATTAGGACTGCAGTTGAATCCCAAATTTCCATTGCGAAGGGAGACAGTTACTGAATGAGCTTTGCCCCATTTTACGACCTTTTTCGCCACCGTTGTTCAGCGAATCCCTTCGGTTGTTAATTTGGTCAAACGGTTTGTTAAGTGAATCCAGCTTCCCCCCCTGGACTTTGCTTGTCAGAAGGTCACAAAAGGGGGTCACGTGACACCCCCCCCCCCCGGACGCTGCAACCGTCCTAAAATGTGACACTGAATTTTGATCACATGACCCGCAGGGAGGCTGCAAAGGTCGTAAAGTGAAAAAACGGTCACAAGCCACTTTTTTGCCCTGATAACTTTAAACGGTCGCTAAATGAGCTGTTGTAAATCGAGAACTATCTATATCAGGTAGCTTGGCGTACAAACGTTTTGTCCTTTGCTTGCCTTTTTTGACTAAGACCTGTCTTAATTTCCGCTTCCCGTGTTTGGTAATGCGGGAATAATAACACAAACCTACCTCGCAGGAGAGTTGTAATAACTGAGATGTCAGCCTGCGAAATCATTTTGATCACTTGAGAAGAAAAAAGAGGACGCTTAATCAATAATGAACGATATCTCTTGGACTTGCATTATGACTAAAATTGCTTCCTGTTTGATTTTTTATAAACGGCCATGTGATGCTTGAATTTTAAATCACCGGGCAGGAATGCTTGAAGCTAGACAATTATTTGATTTGGGGCATGTCTGTGGCTTCCTTTTACCATCCATCCTATCTTAGCTTCTGCAGAGGTTGTGATCAATGTGTGTTAAAATCTCTCTGCTGGGAAATCAGGCAATTCTTGGTTCATTCTTTGTGATCTTGTTTGTGTGACTCGGAAACAAAAGAGTTGGATGCAGTGCGTTTCTCCTTTTTTTAAAATAATAATAATAATAATAATACTATTTTCCCAAGCAATTTGAGAGGATTGTTACAGCCGTCTGGGATTTTGTGGCATGGTGCAAATGCCACTCAGATAGATAAATCGGGTCGGCCACATAGGTGGACCTGCTTTAGAGTGGTCCTGAGTTACGACCATAAGGGGCAGGCTCCTCCGTTATGGTTGTAATTTGAGAACAAGCTGTAGTCTGCAAGCGAGTTCAGAGAACAACCACGGACCTCCTCAATGTGGAGACAATGTCTTCTATACCAACTTATCACACACAAGAAAATTACACCAGTAAACCAAAAGACGACACCCCCTCTATCTTCCGAAGAGTAAGAATAACCAGAGTTGGTAGGGACCGTGGAGATCTTCTAGTCCACCCTCTGCTCAAGCAGTGGTTTCATGTGGCCCGCGAAGCCATCCTGGAAACGGGGAACGGCCCCCGCTGCCTTGGCCGGGAGCCAATGTACAATTTCGTGAAATACATTCAGTCTTAGCTCCACAAGGCCGTCTGGAAACAGTGAGGGACCCGCCTGTGCCGCATCGGCACTGCCCCCTGGGCGCACGCTGGAGAGGTATCACCCTTTGTGAGGAATGAAGAAATGCACCATCGCCCGGAAGTGGCCAGCACATGGCCCTCCCTACTTTGGGCAGGCTAGGGGCTAGGCAGCATTGCGCTTCTCTTCAGATTCGTGCCACCCGGCTCAGCCTCTCGGCACTGTGAGGAGAACACCCCGCTGCCAAAACTGGGCAGGCTGGGGGCTGGGCAGCACTGTGCAGGTAAACATCGACACGCTGCTCATGGCATCCCCTCCCCTAGAGCCCACCAAGCCGGATATGTGAAGTAGGCGAGGGCCATGTGCTGGCCACTTCCAGGCGATGGTGCATTTCTTCATTCCTCACGAAGGATGCCACTTCCCCAGGTACGTTCCTTGCCTGTTTTTCTCCCTCCCTCATCTCAAATATTTTCCCACCACAGGAAGGAAGGAAGGAAGGAAGGAAGGAAGGAAGGAAGGAAGGAAAGAGAGGGAGGGTCTGAGAGAAGTCCTGCCTTAGTCCTTCCCTGCTAACCTTTCACCATCCCCTTGCCCCCTCCTCCTGGCCTATCCTGGGGTGTCTCCCATCCTATTGCTAAGGAAGCTTTGGATACAAAGCCAGGTCTCCTCCCATGGAGAGGGAGTGGGCCTCCCTCTTGACTTAGCCCTTGTACCCATCATGAGCAACCTGGCTAAGGAGAGCAAGCACAGAAGCAGCAGCCTTGAGGAGGAGGTAAGTGCAGCTGGGTGCCACCGTGGAGAAGTGGGGCTGGGCTTAGTGCTGTGGGTGCTTGAGGGCTGGGCTGGGCATTTGACCTCAGTGCCACTGTCCAGCCCCCCCTCCCCCTCATGGCCTGAGAGGAACAGTGAGGCTCCTGCAGTGGACCATGCCTTGGCACTTGCCTGGGTCCCATCTTCTTCTGTCCCAGGCCCCCATAGGCACCCTTGATGTGAACGATGTAGAGCTGGCCACAACCACCCCGTAGGCCACGTCCACCCTGGCCACACCCACCCGGCCCGCCACGGGCAACTGCAATGCTGATGTGGTCCTCAATGAAATTGAGTTTGACACCCCTGCCCTATGCCATTCCACATCAATGGCTGTCCGGTTTCTTCTTGGAAACCTCCAGGCATGGAGCGCCATCACTGGAAATGTTGTATTTGTCCCCTTCTTAAGGCCATTCTCCTCCTCGTGAAAAACTGTCCCCTGCAGGTCTCATAATGGGTGTATTTGTTTTGGGGTGGGGTGTATTTGCTTCCCCAGTTTGAGGCTGATGTTGGTGGCTGCTGTTAGGAACCACTGATGATAAGGACCAAGGCTGAGATACCTGAGCTCAGCATCAGCTGTTTTATCTACACACAATCGGTAGGTGATCTTGAAGACTTGAAAAGGCATTTATGGAGGTGGCAAAGTGGGTGTGTTTAGCAGATTCCCCTTTAAGGCTGCAAGAAGGCTTTCCCGGAGCTGCATTTTTGTGGGTTTGGATGATATATGCTCATTGGAGCCCAAGGGGATTTGCTGGCACTTGATTAGACCGAGGTGGTTTGGAAGCCTGGTTGGGTCAGAGGCCTCTCCAGATAACGCCAAACGCCAATAGAATAGAGAATAGAACAGAACGGAATAGAATTAGACTAGACTAGACTAGACTAGACTAGACTAGACTAGACTAGACTAGAGAATGGAATGGAATGGAATGGAATAGAATAGAATAGAATAGAATAGAATAGAATAGAATAGAATAGAATAGAATAGAATAGAAAATGGAATGGAATGGAATGGAATGGAATAGAATATGGAATGGTATAGAATAGAGAATGGAATGAAAGAGTTGGAAGGGACTTTGGAGGTCTTCTAGTCCAACCCTCTGCTCAGGCAAGAAACCCTGTCCCATTTCAAACAAATGGTGTCCAATCTCCTTAAAAACTTCCAGCGTTGGAGCATTCACAACTTCTGGAGGCAAGTTGTTCCACTGATTAATTGTTCTAACTGTTAGGAAATTTCTCCTTAGTTCTAGGATGCTTCTCTCCTTGATTAATTTCCATCCATTGTTTCTTGACCTACCTTCAGGTATTTTGGAGAATAGATTGACCCCCACCCCCTCTTCTTTATGGCAACCCCTGAGATATTTGAAGACTGCTATCAGGTCACCCCTAGCCCTTCATTAAACTAGACATGCCCAATTCCAGCAACCGTTCCTTATATGTTTTAGCCTCCAGTCCCCTAATCATTTTTGTTGCTCTTCTCTGCACTCTTTCTAGAGTCTCAACATCTTTTTTACATCATAGTTACCAAAACTGGATGCAGTATTCCAAATGTGGCCTTATCAAGGCATTGTAAAATAGTATTAACCCTTCGTGTGATCGTGATTCTATCCCTCTGTTCATGCAGCTTAGCACTGTGTTGGCTTTTTTGGCAGCTGCAGCACACGGCTGGCTCCTGTTTAAGGGATTGTCCACGAGATCCCTCTTGCAATTACTACTATTGAGTTACGACCATCACAACATCCCCACGGTCATGTGATCAAAATTCACCAGCATGTCAGATGATTATGATGGTTGCAATATCCCAGCGTCACGTGATCACCATTTGATGGCTTCTGACAAGCAAAATCAATGGAGGAAGCCAGATTTTCTTAACGACCGCCTGATTGGTTTACTTAACAACTGCAGGGATTTGATTAACAGCCCTGACCCAAAAAAAGGTGATAAAATCCACGTGACTCACTTTAACAAGAGAATTCTGGTTGTAAGTTGAGGACTCATCCAGGTTGCTTATCCTAATATGTCCTTTCTAAGTTCTCCAGTTCAGATCCAGAATCCCAGAATCTGCAAAACAGATTATAGTATTTTTTTTATTTTTTTTTATTTTAATTCCATTTATATCCCGCCCTTCTCCGAAGAGTCAGGGCGGCTTACAAGCTTAGCAGTAGCCTTCATTCTATGTATATGCCTGCTTATTAGGGCTTTCACACACCCCCCCCCCCCAGCGGCATTATTACAAAGTCAGCTTAATTGCCCCCAACAATCTGGGTCCTCATTTTACCTACCTCGGAAGGATGGAAGGCTGAGTCAACCTTGAGCCTGGTGGGATGCGAACCTGCACTAATTGCAGGCAGCTCCTCGACTTACAACAGTTCATTTAGCGACCGTTCAAAGTTACAACGGCACTGAAAAAAGAGACGACTGTTTTTCACACTTACAACCTTTGCAGCATCCCCTTGCTCATGTGATCAAAATTCAGACGCTTGGCAACTGACTCATAGTTATGATATCTGCAGTGCAGATGCTTTTTCACATGGCATTTGTCTGAAATGGTGTAGGGTTATTCCTATTCTATTCTATTCTATTCTATTCTATTCTATTCTATTCTATTCTATTCTATTCTATTCTATTCTATTTATTCTATTCTATTCTATTCCATTCCATTCCATCCCATCCCATCCCATCCCATCCCATCCCATCCCATCCCATCCCATCCCATCCCATCCCATCCCTCAATGCTGCTGTAGCTTTGAACAGTTGCTAAACAAATAGCTGTAAATCGAAGTTAGCTTTTAAGATAGTTATTAAGAAGTTAGCTTTCCATCTTTCCAAACAGTGACTAAGGTATAAAGATTTTTATTTTATTTTAGCAAGACTTAAAAACACAAAATTGTGGATTTGGCACAGTGAGCAAAACCTGAGTAAAGATTAACTAGGAGGTTCTGTACTGGTGCAAATCCTTCCAGGGAAGTTTATATAGGAGCCTGTGCCAAGTTGGCAGGAGGCCACCAGGGATGGAGAAATTTCCCTCATCTTTCATCATGGACCCTACTAAAGGTTTCTAGCAACTGTTGCCCATTCCTGACAAAGATTGTGGTGTTGATGGGATCAGCAGGGATGGAAGTCAGTCCCAGCTTGGCTGAATGAGCTTGAAATAAAGCCTAAATAACACTGCCATAAAATTGCCAAAGAAAGTGGGTCTCTAAATCTTTCTGTTTTCGAACCAGTATGGAAGGAGGTAAGTGCTTCCTAATTTTTGGTTGAATCCATATCTTGGCTCAGAATTGAAAGGTCCTTGGTGCTCTCTGTGCATGGTGGTTTTCTTGCAGACGTTTCATGAATAGAATAGAATAGAATAGAATAGAATAGAATAGAATAGAATAGAATAGAATAGAATAGAATAGAAATATAGAATGGAATAGGAATAGAATAGAATAGAATAGAATAGAATAGAATAGAATAGAATAGAATAGAATAGAATAGAATAGAAATATAGAATGGAATAGGAATAGAATAGAATAGAATAGAATAGAATAGAATAGAATAGAATAGAATAGAATAGAATAGAATAGAATAGTCCTAGTGGGCAATCACTTAAATATGAGCCAGCAGTGTGCTGCAGTTGCCAAAAAAGCCAACGCAGTGCTAGGCTGCATTAACAGAGGGATAGAATCAAGATCATGTGAAGTATTAATACCACTTTACAATGCCTTGGTAAGGCCACACCTGGAATACTGCATCCATTTTTGGTCACCACGATGTAAAAAAGATGTTGACATTCTAGAAAGAGTACAGAGAAGAGCAACAAAGATGATTAGGGGACTGGAGGCTAAAACATATAAGGAACCATTGCTGGAATTGCGTATGTGTAGTTTAATGAAGAGAAGGGCGAGGGGTGACATGATAGCAGTCTTCCAATATCTCGGGCTGCGACAAAGAAGAGGGAGAGTCAAGCTATTATCCAAAGCACCTGAAAGCAGGACAAGAAGCAATGGATGGAAACGAGTCAAGGAGAGAAGCAACCTAGAACTAAGGAGAAACTTCCTGACAATTACAACAATTAACCAGTGGAACAACCTGCCTCCAAAAGTGGTGAATGCTCCAACACTGGAAGTTTTTAAGAAGAGACTGGACAACCATTTGTCTGAAATGGTATAGGTTTTCCTGCCTGAGCAGGGGGTTGGACAATGGAAAGGAATAGAATTAGAATAGAATATTGAATAGAATAGAGTACAGAATGGAATAGAATAGAATATAATAGAATTATGGAATAGAATAGAATAGAATAGAATAGAATAGAATAGAATAGAATACGGAATGGAATAGAATAGAATACAGAATGGAATAGAATAGAATTAGAATAGAATAGAATACGGAATGGAATGGAATAGATTATAGAATAGAACAGAATAGTAGAGAAGAGAATAAGAATAGATTGTAGAATAGAATAGAACAGAATAGAATAGAATAACTTTATTGTCACTTTGAATGTACACTAAGCAGCATACATTAAAATGAAATTTCATTGCTTTCAGCTCTCTGATATACACTACATAAACGTGACCAAAAATTATGACACAGAGAAACAACACAGTCTAGTTTGGATGTATACATATACATGTTGAGAAAAAAGAATCCTGCAAATTTACCAGACGGATGGCATAGGGAACAAAGCTGTTACAGAATCTAGTTGTTTTACTATAAATACTTTGAAACCTCCTCCCAGAGGGGAGAAACAGAAACAGACCATGAAGTGGGTGTGTGGGGCCTCTAACAATGCTTTGAGTTCTAAGCACGTATAAGTGCTTAGAAGCTGTATTCTATGATCTCAGCTGTCTTTACCACTCTGTACGGACCTTCTATCTGAGGCTGTGCTATACCACCAAACCAGACAGTGATGCAGTTTGTTAAAATGCTCTCAATCATGTCTCTGTAAAAAGTGGCCAGGACAGAAGGAGAAAGATTTGCTCTCCTCATCCGATGCAGGAAATGCAGATGCTGGTTTGCATGCTTCACTAAAGATGACGTATGAAGAGATCAAGTCAGATTGTTAGTTATCTGTACCCCCAGATACTTAGTACTGTTGACCACCTCCACAGCTGTAGCCTTGATACTGAGTGGAGTATGACTGTGCTGTTTCTTTCTAAAATCTACAATGATCTCCTTTGTTTTTATCAACATTTAGAACCAGGTTATTTTTATTGCACCAGTCCACCTTCTCCCTATAAGCATCTTCATTGTTGTCCCAGATAAGACCCACCACTGCCGTGTCATCCGCATACTTCGCAATATGATTCGTACCAGACTTGGCATAGCAGTCATGGGTCATCAAGGTGAAGAGTAATGGACACCATGACTAGGCAGCAGCAGTGCTAGAAGGGGAAGGAAGACGAAGGCTCTGGGATCTGTGGTGCGTTCTGAGCTTGGTTGTTTTCTTGCAGACATTTCATGACCCAACTAGGCGGCAGCATCAGTGCTAGAAGGGAGTGGTGGAGGAGGAGGATCTGTGGTGCTCTCTGAACTTGGTTGTTTACTTGCAGATGTTTCATGACCCAACTAGGCAACAGCATTAGCGCTAGAAGGGAATGGAGGAGGACTCTGGGGTCCATGGTGCTCTCCGAGCTTGGTTGTTTTCTTGAAGATGTTTCACGACCCAGTGAGGTAATGTCATCAGTGCTAGTTTGGGTAATGATTATTTAGTTTGGGGATGCAAGAAAACAGTCAAGTTCAGAGAGCACCAAGGACCCCACAATGCTCTTCCTCCATTGTGCAAACCCCATTTCCTTCTAGCACTGATGATGTTCACTGGTTGGGTCATGAAATGTCTGCAAGAAAGCACCAAGGACCCCTCACTTCAAACCCTAAGCAACAAACATTCTCCTTGATTGGCTCAGAGTTCTTGACGGTGCAATTTGGAGTCGGTTCTTGAAAGTCGGTTTCCGCGAAGAGGGCAGTGTCTGGATCCGCACTTAGGGATTCACGGAAGAGATGGTTACTCATGGCCTGGGAATTGGCTTTCTCAGAAGCCCACGAGGTTCATGTCAGTTCACTTGGCTTGGAATGGGGCAGGCGCCATCTTGAATTTCTTGGCCCTTCTCCCAGCTGTGGAAATTCTTCGCTTGGGCAATTTCCAAGCTACGGAGTTGACTTTCATGTACAGGCAGAAAATCTTCAACCTGTCAGAAGAAGGAGAAACGTCTGGATTTGGTTGAAGCTTTGGGGTTTCTTCTGATCTTTGGAATTCCTTCGAATCCCAGATGGTGGTCCTCCTCCTCCTCTTTTGAAAGGCCTCTTGAGCAGTGAACCTCATCCCTTTCTTTACAGTCATGCATTCCACCAACTTAATGATGGCTTGCCTAAGGAATGCCTGCTTTCATCAGTTGCATATTTATGGAAAACCACCTTAGGAGGACATGTCCCAAAGCTGGTCCTATCAAGGAGCAGGAAAAAAAAGCTCCTTTGACATTTGTAATTTTGCTAAGCTCTTTCATTTGATCCCAGGTTTTCCCCAAGCTTGAAATTCCTTGAAATGCGCTCTCTCTCTCTCTCTCTCTGTGTGTGTGTGTTGAAAAGATGCCCTTTTCCCCTTGTTCTGGTTATTTTTTTTTCAGCTGCACAGAAATGAAACTGTTGGTACGAAGCGAGTTATTCTAAAAATGGCCATGCTGTGGTTTGGTTGAATTTCTTTTTCCCAAATTTGGAAAGGAAGAAGGAGAATCCCTTGATGGTTCAGTGTGATTTTGGACATTCAGCCCGAGAATGATGTGATCAGAAACAATTCCGTGAAGGTGGTGGAAGTATAAAAAACATTTTAAGTTATTTAGATAACAGAGTCCAAGGTTTTGAAACTTTCCAGGAGTTACCCAGTTTGCAGAATTTCTTAATACAGCTTGGCCACCACTAGTGATGGTTCTTTATGAAACATCTGGAGATCTTGGAGGTGTCTTCAGCTTCCACAGTTAGTGAATACACTTCCCCCCCCCCCCCACAAAATTTTTTTTTCTCCAAATTGAGTCCTCTCCAGATGTTTGGGCTGCAATCCTCTCTATCCCCTAAAAATTAATCCCCCCCAGGAGATAATCTTCAAATGACACATCCATGAGAACTAAAATATGAGCACCTTCTTGCTTCTGAGGTTCCATTACCTTCAAGGAGTTTTGTGGTCTTGAAACGGTGATAATGGTACCTACTGCGTGATAAAGACCATTTATTTGTTTGTGTCATTTCAGCACCTGGTATCCAAGCTTACATTTCTGATTTCCCAAGTTATAAATAAATGTGTTAGCTGTCTCTTCATAATTTGTCAAAGCTGTTCACGAGAGAATCCCTTATGGGATTATGGTGCCTTGCATCATTATAAGTCTTAAACTTGAAGTGTAGGTACTAAAAGCCATGGAAACAGAAGGACAGAATCAATATCACACGGTGTTAATACCGCTTTATAAAGCCTTAGTCCACATTCGGAATCTTGCATCCAGTTTTGCTCACCACAACGTAAAAAAAGGTGTTGAGATTCTAGAAAGAGTGCAGAGCAACAAAGATGATTAGGAGATTGAAGGCTAAAACATATGAAGAACGGTTGCTGGAATTGGGTATGTCTAGTTTAATGAAGAGAAGGACGAGGGGGGACATGATAGCAGTGTTCTGATTTCTGAGGGGCTACCACAAAGAAGAGGGGGTCAAGCTATTCTCCAAGGCACCTGAGGGCAGGACAAGAAGCAACGGATGGAAACTAACCAAGGAGAGAAGCAACCTAGGACTAAGGAATTTCCTGACAGTGAGAACAATTCATCAGTGAAACGTCTTGCCTTTGGAGATTTGACTGTTTCACCACTGGAGGTTTTTAGGAAGAGACTGGGCAACCATTTGTCTGAAATGGTCTAGGGTCTCCTGCTTGTGCAGGGGGTTGGACTAGAAGACCTCCAAGGTCCCTTCCAACTCTTGTTATTCTGTATTATGGATAAACTGGAGATTTGGTCGTCTTCTCCAGGAATGGATCGATAATAAACTCTAGCTCTGATCTGGATTTTATTGCTAATATGAACTAATGGCCGGAACTGCCCCCCAAATACTTTTGGCAGTAAATTTAGCACTGAAATGTCCTGAAAGGGGAAAGGTGGCTTGACAACTTGATGGAAGTCCTTCTGGAGGTGACCGTAGGTAGGTGGAGCAGCGGGCAATAGAGGAAGCTTCTTACGGAGAACAGGAATTACAGAACTGCAGAACTGAGAGTTTCCGATTTCATATGAGCGCCAGTAAGTGAATTGCAGATGGTCGTTGGTGAGGCCACCAGCCATCTGATGGCAAGAGTATTGCTGTTCTCACCCTGTTTGTGTCTGAGTAACAGGACTAGCAGATCATTGAGTTCTTGGCTGCAGTTTCCTTTGTGAGCTGTGGCATAATTTTCGATGGAAAGCTACAACTGCAGGAAATGAGACACAGAGATGCTGAAAGTTTTGCAGACACAGGGAGCGTGGTACCACGTTTTTGGATCCACTGATGGACTTGGAACCCTTCAGGTTGTCCTAATAATGATCCACAATGGAGATTATAGATAAGCCAATGTGGCTGATGTAGGTCCCTTAGTTGGAGGCCTTCAAGATTTTCTCTGGCTTGGATCTTCCAAGGGTGCTGGGTGTTCCCAAGCTGTGCACTCCACTTTTACTACATTGCCTACGTTTGGGGCAGGTCAATGAAATGCATTGGAGTGAGATCTTCCTTCTTGGCCCAGCCTTGTTAGCCAAGTCCTTTTAATAGCTGGTCACTTGGAGAACACAAATTTGGCAGAACTGCTTCGGAATCGGAGAGGAACCATCCTAAATGGATGTAGAAATTTGGGCGAAAAACCAAGAGAAAACATGTAGTCCTTAAACAGTTCGTTTTGTGACCCTTCACAGTTACAACGGCACTGAAAAATGTGACTTACGACCGTCTTTCACACTTAGGACCGTTGCAGCCATTCCGATAGTTACGTGATCAAAATTTGGATGTCGGGCAGCTGGTTCATGTTTATGATTGCAGTTATGGAATCCCCTTTTTTATTTTTTATTGAAAGGTTTTACAATACATTTTTGAATACAAACAACCCCCCTCCTCCCCCTCCCCTCTCCCCAACCCCTCTCCACCCTCCCCTCCCACCTCCCCGACTTCCCAGAGCTGAATACAGGGTATTAAAATACAAACAAACATAATCTAAAATATGCAAACAACAATAAAATATTACATTCTATCGCACTTTAACTCTTAGTAAAATAACTACTAACTAATTATACATCATATAAATCCGCTACTTATTCAAATGCTAAGTGAAACTTTTTAGTCCCATCTTTATTCTGAATATAATCAATCCATCTCCTCCATTCCACAATGTATCTCTGTTGCGATTGGTCTTTCAAATACGCTGAGATCTTTGCCATTTCCGCCAAGTTGGAAACTTTTAAAGTCCACTTTTATGACCTCCTGACAAGCAGTCCGTGGGGAAGCAAGATTACTTAGCCACAGAAATTTTGCGCTCAAATTGTCGTAAATTGAGGACGACCTTGTACCTGAAGATTCCTGCAATGGTGGCCTTTTTGGGAGGAGAGCTTGATTGCCTGAAGTCAACGTTGGTTGTTTTTTTCCTATTTTTTCCTCCCAACAGTTGGGTTGCCAGCAAAAAAATATATTAAACTAAAATCCCACAGCTTTGCTGCTGGGAGAAACACTTTCCAATTGATGGCATCTCCTGGGGGATGTCTGGAGGGACGGTGCAACTGGAGGGAAGCCCTGCTCTCCCCTTGCAACTTAACACCTCAATAAATCATGAGTTTGCTCCTTGACTTGACACGGCAATTGGATCCTAGGAAGGTGGCATTTGATAAGAGCAAACTCAGAGGGGGGAGTCTGCGTGGTGGGGGCAGCCAAAGGCTAAGTCCCAAGAGAAGGAAAAGGAAAAGCTAATTTTTAAAAAAAGGGAGGCAGGCAGGGAGTTAACGGGAGTAGAGGCAGCCCTGCAGGGGTTTGCTGGCTGCTTTGCAAAGAATTCACCAATTTAGAACAGAACACTGTAGCAAGAGTTGGAAAGGACCTGGGAGGTCTTCCAAAATCGATTATCTGAGATTAGTTAATCAGAATATTGCTGGAAGGGACCTTGGGAGGTCTTCTAGTCCAACCCCCCCCCTGCTCAGGAAGGAGACCCTATATTATTTCAGACAAGTGGCTTGTCCAGTCTCTTCTTAAAATGAAGCACCTGCGACTTCTGGAGGGGAGCTTTTTCCACTGGTTAATTGTTCTCACTGTTAGGAAGTTTCTCCTTAGTTCTAGGTTGCTTCTCTCTTTGATTAGACCGGAGATCAATTAATCAGAATAGAGCTGAAAGGGACCTGGGAGGTCTTCTAGTCCAACCCCCTGCTCAAGCAGGAAATCCTATACCATTTCAGACAAGTGACTGTCCAATCTTTTCTTAAAAACCTCCAGCGATTTCTGGAAGGAAAGTTGTTCCACTGGTTGATTGTCCTCACTGTTAGGAAGTTTCTCCTTAATTCCAGGTTGCTTCTCTCCTTGATTAGTTTCCATCCATTGTTTCTTGCCTTGCCTTCAGGTGCTTTGGAAAATAAGTTGACCCCCCCCTCCTCTTTGTGGCAGCTGCTCAAGTATTGGAAGACTGCTATCCTGTCATCCCTAGTCCTTCTTCTCATCTAGATATACCCAGTTCCTGCCACTGTTCTTCATATGTTTTAGCCTCCAGTCCTCTGATCATCTTCGTTGCTCTTCTCTGCACTCTTAAGGTTCCCCGAGGTGTCCCTTCTGTTCGATACAGGTAGGCCTCAATTTGCAGCCATTTTGTTTAGGGACCATTGGAAGATAACAGCAGCCCTGAAAAAGGGACTTCTGATCGGTCCTCACATTTAGTGACGGTCGCAACAGCCCCAAGGGGGTCACCTGATCAAAATTCAGGCGCTTGCCAACGGTTGCAGCGTGCCCCAAGGTCACGTGATCCCCAGCTGGCTTCTGACAAAGTCAAAGGGGGGGGGGGGAAACCAGGATTCGCTTAATTAACAACTGCACAATTTGCCTAACAAGTGCTGCTGTGATTTGCGTAACAATCCTGGCAATAAAATTGGGCATGGCTGACTTGACAACCGCCTTGCTTAGCAAAATGGAAATTTGGGTCCCAATTGTGATTGTAAATCAAGGGGACTACCTGCTGGCTGGTTTTATTCTCTCTCTCTCTCTCTCTCTCTCTCTCTCTCTCTCTCTCTCTCTCTCTCTCTCTCCCCCTTCTTGGGGAAGCCAAGTTTTTTTTAATTTCCAAGCGAGACAAGGGGGGAAGGGAAGGGAGGACGGAAGTGATGAGAACAAGTCCTTGATGTCTCAGTGCCTGAAAATATTCCTTTTTTCGCCTGCCAGCTCGCTGGCGGTTGGCGCTTTGTCTAACTAACGGCAGGACGCTGTTGTGTTTTATTTTTAGCCCGTTCTGCATCAGTAATTAACTTGTCCTTTTCGCCCCGTTCTGTCTCACGGCAGGCAGTGGCGAGAGAAGACTTCAGGCTGTTCGATTCTTAAACTTGATGCGTCGCCAAAATTTATTCCACCTGAAATGGGGCAGAAGGAATAAATCCATGTTGATTTGCTTTCTATGATGGGTGGCTTTGCTTCTCAAACCCGGGAACACCCCCCCCCCCATTCAGTAACAACAACAAACAACAATAATAATCACCATCATCATCATCAACAACAAACTAATGTAATAACAATAGCAAAAGCAATAACAATTATAATAAGTTGGAAGGGACCTTGGAGGTCATCTAGTCCAACCCCCTGCTCAGGCAGGAAACCCTATACCATTTCAGACAAACGATTGTCCAGTCTCTTCTTAAAAACTTCCAGTCTTGGAGCATTCACAACTTCTGGTGGCAGGTTGTTCCACTGGTTAATTGTCCTCACTGTTAGGAAGTTTCTCCTTAATTCCAGGTTGCTTCCCTGTTTGATCAGTTTCCAACCATTGTTTCTCATCCTGCCCTCTGGTGCTTTGGTAAATAATGTGACCCCCACTTCTTTGTGGCAGCCCCTCAAATACTGGAATGCTGCTATCATGTCTCCCCTGTTTTAGCCTTCAGTCCCCTGATCATCTTTGTTGCTCTTCTCTGTACTTTTTCTAGAGTTCTCTTGGAATTTGCAAAGGAAAGATAGCAAATGGAAACCTGGTTTTGCCACAAACCAAGTTAATTGGATTAAAATCAGAAGAAGAAACAGAAAAGCCAACAGTGTGTGAACAAGCAAAAATGGCTTAAACTAGGTAGTGGTATTCTTTTGCTAAAATCTGGAATGAATTCTGTTTTGTCTCGATTTTATTCAGTCTGTGCTCGTCATGGCTTTGTGTTTCTAGGAGGACTTTAGCTGGTTCATAAGCTTACAATTGCTAGGAAAAATCTGGGAAACCATTTCTTTGTATCGGCTTTTTTTTTTGCTATTTTATTTCACTTTTTTGCTTTTCCTTCTTTTTTCTTCCTTGCTTTATATTAGTTTGTATTGAGTTTTGATTGTCTCTTCTAAACGACATGCAAAGGCGGTTTATCTGGATGTGTCCGTTGATGGCTGAACCACATTCTTTACCAACACTGGCAGGACAAGCTGCTTTAGTTGTGTAAATCTTATTTATTATCTACCTACTTATCTATTAGAAATGGCGTGGCACTCCTTGCTGCTTTTTAGATCTGCCCTTAATAGCTCCCCAAAATAGGCTTTGGAAAAAAAAAACGCTGGCTGTACAAGTGTGTTCAGCAGATAGAAGTTCAGTCTGAAGAACAAAAAATGAAAAGGAAATTCAATTGTTAATGGTGCAAAAGTTGGGCCTTCCTCCAGCCATTGTAGAAAAGTGGAATTTCCCTTTCCCTTCTCTCTGTTTGCACAGTGGAGATTGGAAAAACTCCAAGGTGACAACAAGAAAAGGCTACGGCAATCATGCCATTCTCTTATATTTGTTTACTATTTTTAAAATCTTTGAACAATGCTTTTTTGTGCCTTCAAAATCCTTAGAGGCCACCACATCAACTGCGGGTTGCAACACACAGCCTGGGAATCTTTTGGTGCTCCAAAAGAGCCAATTTTGAGTCCCTTTTTTTTTATTCAAAAGCAAATAGTTGATTTCAAGCTCTATTTCTGGCAGGTTCTGGCGAGATGTTGGCTTGTTCAAGGCAGGAAAGTCCAGACCTTGATCAGCTAGGAAGATCACTAGGTAACTTTCAGGAGGCATTATGTGGTCCCAAAGGCAATCTGGACTGTCTTTGTTTTTTTGAAAAGCACCTTTGGGACAACCATGACCTGGATGATTGAGAATCTACATAGACATTGAGGCATTTGGTGGTTTACTAAATTTGTCATTTTTTTTAGGGAGGATTTCTTGAGAAGCAAATATTGAGTTGAGTTCACCCTAGTTGAGTTGCAACTTGAAAGTTCTCAGATCTTGTCCCAGTGCAAAATGTATTTTATGACAATATCAGATAAGGGTTTAGTGAGCTTTGGGGATCCAGGTTTGGTCTTCAGGATGGATGTGAGATTCTAGGGGTGTCCATTGCGAGCTGGGAAAGTGGAGATTTCACTTACGGAATTCCTTAACCATGAAGGTTGTTAAAGGTCCTTAAAGGTGCTTTTACTCCATTATATAATATTGTCACCCAAATCAAGTTTAATCTCTAACAAAGGTAATCGCCAGCAACAAATCTTCCATCTCTTACCACAATATTCCTTTTCAGGGAAAATTACATTAAGCAGAGTGCAGGAAAATACAAGATTGGAAGCTAGGAAGTAAACGATGAAAGTGAAAAAGAAAAACGGAATCAGATTAACTCCCTGGAGAAGTCTACAGTGGTGGGAAGATGGAGGAAAAGAGAAGATGGGGATGGTTAGAAAGATGGATGGACTTGATGACAATGCTAATGGCTCCCTTGCTTGAAGACTCTCTGAGCTTGGTGGTTTTCTTGCAGGCGTTGCATTACCCAACTAGGTAATATCTAAGATGGCGGCGCCTGGAATGGCTGCGGCTGCATTGGCTCTTGAAGGCGAATAGTTTTGGGAGGGATAGTAAGGGCTATAGGCCACATGATCAGGAAGATTTTAATGTGTTTGAGCAACATGGTGGAACTAAGGTAACATACGACATACGACCGACAATCTTTGCTGGCATGGCGAGTTGCTAGTTTTGGAATTGTTGGTGAGACCCTTAAAAGTCGTTGGCGCTGTTTGAATTTGTTCTACCAGCAGCAAGATCTGACTGCTGGCCCAGTGATGGATTCTATTGCAAATCAGGGCTGTTTCCAGAGGAGGCAGAGGCAGAGAGGACCTGGAGCTTATGGAGCGAAGGAACTGGATGAGGCTGTCGGCAGGCCCAGAGGAAGAGAGAGAGGCTTTTGGAGGAGTTGGTGGCAGCAGCAGCATGCTCCAGGGGCGAAAAGAAGCAAGGCCTCTTTAAGGAAAGGGTGGAAGAGTCAGCATCAGAAAAAGGAAAGAAGGCGAGGTTGTCAGAATACAAGCGAATTTGAGGGCTAATCCACATGGAGCCCCATTTCCATCTGTCCTGTGTGCCATCGTTCACTCCCTAGAGACTAAAATGGACAATGTGAAATTTGAGCGGGCCCCGAACAAGGAGTATATATCGGAGGTGGTGACCCTTTGAGAGCTGTACGCAACGAAATTTCATTTTGATGTATGCCGATTGGTGTACATTCAAAGTGACAATAAAGTTATTATCATTATCATCGTCAGTGCTAGAAGGGAGTGAGGTTTGTGGAAAAAAGGAGAAGGAGGGGAATGACTATGGGCCCCTTGGTGCTCTCTGAGCTTGGTGGTTTTCTTGCAGACGTTTCCTTACCTCAACTAGGTAACATAATCAGGGCTGATGTTAGGGGAACCCTACAGCCCCCCTCTTCCTCCTTCTCCTCCCCCTCCCTTCCCCTCCCCCCTCCTCTTCCTCTATCCCAAATCTACTCCCTTCTAGTACTGATGATGTTACCTAGTTTGATAATGAAACGTCTTCAAGAAAAACCACCAAGCTCAAGGGGGAACATCAGGGTCCTCTCACCTCATCCCCGTGCTACAAATATTCTCCTTGATCGAAGACGTGAATGAGTTAACAAGCCCCACTCTATAAACCATAAACCTTTGAATCCAAACACACTGATGGCTTTCTCTGTTTTTGTCACCTTGCAAAGTTTCTGAAACTGAAACTTAAAATAGTTTCGTTTGCTTTCCTCAAACTTTGCAAAGCTTCTGCGCCACCCAACCGAACAAGCCTGCCGGCAAGGAGGCAGCCAGGCTTAAGACAGAGGAATGCAAGTCAAGAGTCATATTTTTTTTTTTAAAAAAAAACAAGCGTTGGACTACCTAAACTGGTGCTCCATGCTGCAAAAATAAAATTAAGAATGAAAGGATGTTGGTCTGACTCAGGTATAAAAAGACTGGCGATGCGGGATTTATTTAAACACAAAAAAACTCAATTGCAGTGGAAAAAGGGGGCTGCAAAGCTTCTCCCACAGTTGACTTGAACGGCAGCCAGAGTTTCCATAGCTACAGAGACTAATTGCTGGCAGCCAGAAACATTAAAGGAAGCAAAGAGAGGTGAATTGATCCTCTCTTGGTTTTTTTTTCCCCCCTCTCCCTTTTGCAATTTTTTTGAACGTTGAGTAGTCTGGGAAAAACGATTACTTAAGGCTTTGCAGATGGCTTGGTTCTCCTGGCGCATGGCGAAGATCCATGCTGGAATTGTTGAGTTGGATATGTATCCCGAAATTAGGTACAGATAGTCTTCAATTGAAATGACCACAGTTGAGCCCAAAATTTATATTGCTAAGCAAGACATTGGTTAAGTGCATTTTGCCCCCTGTTACGACTTTCCTTGCCAACGTTATTAAAGGGAAACACTGCAGTGGTAAAGTAAGTAAGCCGGTTGTTAAGTGAATCTGGCTTCCCCATTCACTTTGCTTGTCAGACGGTCGCAAAAGGGGAATCACGTGAACCTGGGATACTGCGACTGTCATAAATAGGAATCAGTTGCAGGACACCTGAAATTTGATCCCATGGCCACAGGGATGCTGCAATAGTAGTAAGCGTGAGAAATGGCACTAAGTCACTTTTTTTCCAGGGCCATTGTAACTTTCTACGGTCACTAAACAAACTCATAAGTTGAGGACTATCTGTATTCCTCTTTTAGTTCTGCCAGGATGTACTCAAATGTGTTTTTTTTTAGATCCTAAACCAGTCTTGGTCGACTTTGAAGATGGGAGTTTTGGTCCTCCCGGTCTCAGGTTGCCAAGGTTCACAAACACGAACTTAAACCGTGTTTGTAAATTAGATGCTATCCCCGACCCTCATTCTCCATCCTGGGTTGGGCTTCACCTTCCGTCATCCTTAGCCAGCCGCTGAACCCATCCAGGTTTAAAGGGGAGGGATGCACGATCCTTGTAGTCCCTTTGTAGCATTTGCAAAGATGGAGGTTCGCAATTCAGAGTCTGGCTTGATGGATGCCTCAGCGGTTCCTGGGTGGGCTCTGCTCTCTGGCCTAAACCGTGGCTTGCTTATTGTGGTTTGTAGAGCAAACCCCCATTGGTTGAGTTTGCAGAAGCACCAACTAAAGGAAGCAGTTCTTAAGCACCGCTCCACTTAACGGGCAGATCTGGCAGCCACGGTTGAGATCATTAAGAGAATCGCCCACACTCATTAAGCAAAACGTGACAGTGTCCCCGGTGACTTTACTCGTTGGAAGCCGGCTTGGAAAGTCACAAGTGGTGATCATGTGACTGCGGGGGTGTTGCGACGGTCATGAGTTTGAGGATCGGTTATAAGTTATTTTGTTTTTTTTCAGTGTGGTGGTAACTTCTAACATTGGTAAGCCTGTAGGGGAGGCAGGGTTTGAAATGACTGTAAAGGTCTTGAAACAGGCGTATGTTCAACTGGTGAGGCAACTTTTTCCAATCTGGTTGGGGAGGGAGAAGAATGAACCTGGGGACAGTTTGCAGAGAGACTTTTTGTTATGCAATCCTAGAAACAAATTCCGAGGAAGACGAAGTCTGTTGGTGGCAAGTTGAACTTCCTTTTTCTCTTCCCTTTTGGAAACCATGCAAGAAAATAGTTCAATGCTGCAATGGATGAAGGGGTGGGGGGGGAGGGAACAGGCTTGGTTTAGAGAAGCTTAGATAGGATAGGATAGGATAGGATAGGACAGGATACAATAGAATATGGAATAGAATATGGAATGGGAATAAGAATAAGAATAGAATAGAGCTGGAAGGGACCTTGGAGGTCTTCTAGTCCAGCCCCCTGCTTAAGCAGGAGAACCTATACCATCTCAGGTGATTGTCCAGTCCCTTCTTAAAGATTTCCAGTGATGGAGCGCCCATGATTTCTGGAGGCAAGCTGTTCCACTGGTTAATTGTCCTCACTGTCAGGAAGTTTCTCCTTAATTCCAGGTTGCTTCTCTCTTTGGTCAGTTTCCAACCATTGTTTCTCGTTCTTCCCTCTGCTGCTTTGGAGACCCCCTCTTCTTTGTGGCAGCCCCTCAGATACTGGAACACTGCTATCCTGTCTTCCCTATTTCTTCATTTCTTTAGACTAGCCAAACCCAAGTCCCGCAGCCGTTCTTCGTATGTTTTAGTCTCAATCATCATTTGCAACCTTCCCAGGTGGCTTCCGACAAACCAAGTTAATGAGGGAAGCCGGATTTACTTAACAGTCATGTAATTTAACAACCATGGCAACGTAAGGTTGTAACATCAGGCCTGGCTTCCCAACCCAGTTTTGCTGAGTGATGGAAATTCTGACTGCCACCTTGTATCATTTATGGTGGATGTGCAATAAAGCAAAGAAATATCGGAGTAGGAAGGATTCATGCCCTAATGCAGAACATTCTTAAAAGTAAAGATAACACCAGAAACTTTTATTATGGGCTTAATGGAAAAAGACTTGGGGGAAAAAAAATTGGAACTTTGATCTTACATACAGTAGTGGCCAAAATTGGGAAAAGTGTACAGTAGAAATGCCACCTTTGGTTAAGTTTCCACCAGTTTTCCTTCTGTAGCCTTGTTCACTTAATAATACTATTTTGCATCGCTTTCTGGGTGACCCGTCAACTCTTTGCACCATTGCTTTAATTTTATCACGTTTTGCAAGCTCAGTAAATGAAAGAACGCAAAGAACCCCCCAACCAACTTGATAGCCATCACATAACACACTGACATATGTCCTCCCCTCAGCTTCAACGTGTGACATTGATAACCGAATCCTACTGTGATCTGATTGGCTCATTGCCGAAACAAGATGGCGCCTGATTGGCTCTCTAAACACTCGTGCTCATTGGCTACAGTCAGATGAAGGAAAGCTACCTGATATCAACCTAAGCAAGTTGTGCTTCCTTTTTCTGGTTATTTGGCTATAACGTTTCGTAGAATACAGCACAGATAATTGAACAAACTTCGTTGCATTGCATTCTTGATTAAATTATCTTTCCATTGATATATAATGTTATGGTAGTACTCCCCAAAAAAGTGGTGTTATTAGCCATCAAACCTCAAAAATACACTTTTCCCAAAAGGTTTCCACAATTTTGGCCACTTACGTATCTATGTATGTATGTATGTATGTATGTATGTATGTATGTATGTATGTATGTATGTATCTATCTATCTATCTATCTATCTATCTATCTATCTATCTATCTATCTATCATGTGCCAGACTGTCTGTCTGTCTGTCTGTCTGTCTGTCTGTCTGTCTGTCTATCTATCTATCTATCTATCTATCTATCTATCTATCTATCTATCTATCTATCTATCATCTATCTATCTATCTATCTATCTATCTATCTATCTATCTATCTATCTATCTATCTATCTATCTATCGTCTATATATATTCTATCATCTATCTATCATCTATCATCTATCATCTATATCAGTGATGGCGAACCTTTTATAGACTGAGTGCCCAAACTGCAGCCCAAAACCCACTTATGTATCGTCGGGTGCCAGGTGGGCGTGGCCCATTGGGTGGGTGTGTCCAATTGGGTGGGCGTGGCTGCGGTGGTAACAGCAGATTGGGTGGGACTATAAAGTTCAAACAATCAATTCCAAATTTGCGAGATCTTTTTTTTCCCTTCCCCCGCAAGAAGTTGAAATTGATTGATTGCTTGAACCTTTTTAACCCCACCTGGCAGCAGAGGCCTAAAGTGAAAAAGTTTTATAAAATCCAGCTGAAGGCCTAGGACTGGGGCAAAGGCGCGCATGCCCACAGAGAGGGCTCTGCATGCCACCTGTGGCACGCGTGCCATAGGTTTGCCACCACGGATCTATATCATCTATTTTTCATCTATATTATCATTATCATCTATCAAATTATATCTGTATCTTTCATCTGTGTTATCATCTATCATCTATATCTAACTATCATCTATTATCATTATCTGTTCATCCATCTATCCATCTACCTATCTATCCATCCATCCATCTACGTCTGTCTGTCTGTCTGTCTGTCTGTCTGTCTGTCTGTCTATCTATCTATCTATCTATCTATCTATCTATCTATCTATCTATCTATCTATCTATGAGAGAGAGAAAGGGGGAGAGAGAGATGCCTGCCAAGTGCTAACTCCTTCCAAACCAAGGAATTTTGCAAAGGGAGTGACACGTAAACCCTCTCCCTGTAGTAAATGCGTTGCACTTTTCCCAAAAGGTTTCCACAATTTTGGCCACTACTGTATGTTGACGGCAGCAAGATTGTTGCATGCACAAAAATGAAAAGACATTTTGATTTTCACAATGGATGAATGGCTACAGAAGCTGATGGAGTTGGCAGATACGGCTAAATTGACTGTTTTGATTAAAGAAGAAAATATAAGTAAACTTCTGTTTCTAGTTGGAGACTGCTTCTAGACTTTGTGTTTTAAGGTAGGAAAAAAACCCCTCTGATTTTGGGTTTTACTGATTAGATGGATTTGTTGTGATAGAAATGGCTACTTTATACTACTTTGGAAAAGTAAAAAGTGGAGGTTTGATGTTAATGCTTCCTTCTACTGCAACAGAGGAAGTTGGAAGTCTGTGCCTTTTCTTTCCTTCTTCCCCTCACTTCCCCCCCTTTTCCCCTCCCCACTGCGTTCTCCCGTTTTGCTTTTGTATTTTTGTATTTTATTCTATACTGTAAGAAAACGTTACAAATGTCAAATGCCATGCACAATATTGTTAATGGAGAAACATTTACATTTTAGAACGTTTGCTGTGGTAAATTTTTTAAATGCTGCTTGGTTTTTATTTTAAAGATAAAACAATTTTAACTAGAATTTTTTTTAAAAGCAATATATATATATATATATATATATATATATATATATATATATATATATATATATATATATATATATATATATATATATATATATATATATATATATATATATATATATATATATATATATATATATATATATATATATATATATATATATATATATATATATATGTCGATGGCCTTCGGTTAGGCTGAAACAGGAAATAAAGATTTCTCCCATGTTTGGGGCCTAGCAAGGTAATCTAAAATAGTTAACAAGCATTTAACACATATCTCCCTTGCTTCTCAGCTAACAAAGTGAGATAGAGCTTGTGGCCTAGAGGTAAAAACAACTGCCTAATGTGCAATCAGCCCAGGTTCGAATCTCAGAAGGGTATGGCTGACTGATGAAAACAAATAAGTTTGAAATGCATATCAGTCTCCCTTTAATTCTTTGTTAGCAATCTAAAAAAAATTACACAAATATGAGCTGTCACTGTTGTGACTACTGCCTGTCGATGGCCTTCGGTTAGGCTGAAACAGGAAATAAAGATTTCTCCCATGTTTGGGGCCTAGCAAGGTAATCTAAAATAGTTAACAAGCATTTAACACACACACACACACACACACACACACACATATATATATATATATATATATATATATATATATATATATATATATATATATATATATATATATATATATATATATATATATATATACACACACATATACATATACATATACATATACATATACATATACATATACATATACATATACATATACATATACATATACATATATATATATATATATATATATATATATATATATATATATATATACATATACATATACATATACACACACACACACACACACACACACACACACACACACACATACAGAAATGTACAGAATTAAAGCTTGGACTCCTTTATGGGAGGTACCCACCTATTTAATTGTCTCAAACTCACCCCTGTTTTTTCAACGGGACTCTAATCCAGTTTGCTTTTGTTTCCTTTACAGGCACAACGTGACATGGCTTGGGCGAGCATCATGGGCCTGAACTCCGGGATTCCTTAGTGTATCACATCGCTGGTTCTTAAGAGGGATCCCCCAGAGAAGACTGCCCCCCCTTTAGTAATGGCTGGATCTACACAACCGGCAGCCCAGACCTGGCGGGGGGCAGAGACCCACTACCCTTCCCACGCCATGTCCTACCCCGTGGCGTTAAATCAACCTCATGTGGTGAGTGTCCTCTCTCAGAGTGGGCTTTCTGGGTCATGAGGGCTAGAGCCTTGGGGTGGTCTCTGCAAAGGAGATGATCACGTGGCGTGAATTTGTGGTGCTTGGCAACCAGGATGGTTTACAAATGGTTGCAGCATCCCGGCGCCACGGATTCGCCATACACGACCTTCCCAGCCAGCGTCCGACCAGCAAAGCCAATGGGGAAAGCCTGATTTGCTCAGTGTCCATGTGATTTCACTTAAGAACTGCAGTGATTCACTCAAAAACCTGGCTGTAGGAGCCCTGGTGGTGCAGTGGTTAGAGTGCAGCATTGCAGGCTGACTCTGCCCACAGCCTGGAGTCTGACCCTGACAGAGCTCAAGGTCGACTCAGCCTTCCATCCTTCCGAGGTTGGTAAAATGAGGACCCCGATTGTTGGGGGCAAGAGGCTGACTCTCTAAACCACTTAGAGAGGGCTGTAAAGCACTGTGAAGTGGTATATAAGTCTAAGGCCTTCCTTCCTTCCTTCCTTCCTTCCTTCCTTCCTTCCTTCCTTCCTTCCTTCCTTCCTTCCTTCCTTCCTTCCTTCCTTCCTTCCTTCCTTCCTTCCTTCCTTCCTTCCTTCCTCTGACTGCCTGCAGTTCAGTTCTCACCGGCTCAAGGTTGACTCAGCCTTCTGAGGTCAGTAAAATGAGGACCCAGATTGTTGGGGGCAAGAGGCTGACTCTCTAAACCGCTTAGAGAGGGCTGTAAAGCACTGTAAAGCGGTGTATAAGTCTAAGTGCTATTTTCCTCCCTCCCTCCCTCCTTTCCAGGTCCACAGTGGTTAGAATGCAGTATTGCAGGCTAATTCTGCCCAGTGCTAGCAGTTCAATTCTGACCAGTTCAAGGTTAACCCATCCTTTCAAGGTCTTAGAGGCAACTTGCCATGGCACAGTTCAATAATTCAATTTAGAGAAGGGAGAAGGGCGGTATACAAATTAAATTATTAAATTAAATTAAAATATAAAATAAATAAAAATTTTAATTCTTTTTATTTAAAAGATATTTATTTAAAATAAATAAAAATTATTTTAATTTTTGTCATTCCCTTTTGATTATGTCCCTCCTTTGGCATCTTTTCTTTAATGATTCTATGCCACCATTTCTTCGATATTAGTGTACCTCTTGTCCTGCAGTGAGTTGGCCATGTTGACTTGTCCTGCAGTGTGTTGGTTGGCTGTGGCAAGTTTTGCTTTGATGAGTTGGCCTTGGTAAATTGTCTAGACCAGTTCCCCAACCTTTTTGGCTTTATGGACCAGCGTGGGGGGGGGAAAGAAGGGATGGTTCTGCATGCGCAGCGGACAAGTGCGGGCATGTGCGCAGCTCCGTTTGCACGAGCAGCGGGCACAAGGACCCACTTTCATGCAAATGGAGCCTAGGCATGCATGCTCTCACCCACTGCTTGCATGAGTGGGGATGCACATGCACGCTCGTCCACTGCTTCTGTGGCCTGGGCATCTGAAAGGTTCAAGGCCTGTTAGTGAGTTTGTAGCCTGAGAGTTGGGGACCCCTGACCTAAACCCTCCCCCGTGTGCCTTTTAGAAATTGTGAAGTCTTGACGAGGACATTCTGCATTTGCCAAAAAGGCTATCTCAGCTGATTTGATGTCAGATTTCTTTCAAGTCTTGCAACTCTTTCTTGCAAGTGAGAGCAGAGACAGTAGGAAACGGAAATGCACTTAAGAGGTTTAACACACACGCACACAGACACACAGAGGAGACTGTTTCCTTGCAGGCAGAAAGTCTGCATCAAATAAACCATAATTACTGACGCTCATCTGGGGGCGTACTTGCACCTTTGTTCCTCATTGCCCTCAACTCGGGCCTGGATGTTTGTTTTCCTGTTTTGCTTTCTAGATCTAAAGCAAAAGACTTTTTTTTTTTTGCAAGTGAGAGCAGAGAAAGAGACATCAAAAAGAGCCGATTGTAATGTCAGACTTGCCCAAAATAGCCCCTGAGCTCAATAAAGGAAAAAAAAAAAGCAATCTTATCATGGGAACTTAAGAATCTTAGAGGCAGGACACTGTGCCAAGTATTATTATTAGCATTTGAATAATTCTTGACTCCCGGCAGGATTACAAGATAAAAAATTCAATAAAAGGCCCAGAGTCGGAAAAGAAAAAGGACAAGGAAAATAAGGTTAACCCACAAATTTAAGCGCACTCTGAACTCCAAAACAGCTTGTAAAACTGAAAGTGGGGATAACGATAGCCAGATCAAAAGTGGAATAATGACGGAGAGTGATCACATCTCCAAAGTTGGATGGGAAAACAATTCTAAACATTCACGGCCTCAAGTAACTTCTTTTCATTTTCTGGGAATTTGGCTGTTAATTTTATTGATTTATCGGCAGCGTAGATCCAACTCCACCACCCCCCCCCTTTCCTCAACCTTGCTTGGAATTTCCCTGGTCAGTTTTGCGGCCCTTGAAACAGCTGGCAACCATCTAACCTGTCAAAAATCAACTATATTGAGAAGTGAGGTCTGTAATCTACAACAGGGCTCTCCAAACTTGTCAGCTTGAAGACTTGTGGACTTCCAACTCCCAGAATCCCTCCACCAGCTATATCCTGGTGATGTTCCCCTTGCTGGATAAGGAATTCTGGAATACCACAAGTCTTAAAAGTTGCCAAGTTTGGAGACACCCCCCCCCCCCGGCCATGTAGAAGAAGGGAGATAAGAATTTTTCAACAAATGGCCTTCATCAGAGTTGGAAGCCTAGTCGGATGGCTTTACATGGTTTGTCAATCTCCAAGTGTTTCTTGTAGCCTCGTTGACACCATGGACAGTTAATGGGGGCCCAGATGGGATTGAGGGATCCACTTTAGGATCCCTGTATAGTGACGGTGATTTATTGAAGACGTTGGCGTTGTCCAACAACTGTAGGAGAAGCTTGAGTTGAGTTGAGTTGTTGAGTTCAGAGTATCAACTGAGGAGAGAAAGTCTTGTGGCTGGCCGTTGGTTGGCTCTCTTCCCCTGTTCACACCACACAGTGTTTGTTCTCCAGCCCTACCTCAGAAGGGCAGGGCAAGAAGCAATGGGTGGAAGGTTGTCAAGGAGAGATCCAGCCTAGAAATAAGGAGACATTGACTCCTGGAGTTGTGGGTCCTCCATCATTGGAGCTTTTCAAAAATAGACTGGACAACCATTTGACCGGGATGGTATAAAGTCTCCTGCTTGAGCAAGGGGTTGGACTAGAAGACTTCTGAGGTCCCTTCCAGCCCTGTGATTCTATGTTCTAAAGCAGAGGTCTTCAAACTCGGCCCTTTTATGACTCATGGACTTCAACTCCCAGAATTTCTCAGCCAGGCATGCTGGCTGAGGAATTCTGGGAGTTGAAGTCCATGAGTCATAAAAGGGCCGAGTTTGAAGACCCCTGTTCTAAAGTATCCTTTGGAAGCTTTTGAGATGAATGAGGTGGCATCTCCAAGCATTTAGGATCACTCTCAGAGAGTGTATGAATTAAGCAATAAAGGAGAATATTTGTAGCTCAGGGTTGAAATGAAGAGTCCTGGGTGCTCTCTGAGCTTGGAGGTTTTTTTTGCAGAAGTTTCATGACCCACCCAAGTAGCATCATCAGAACCAATAGAAAAGAATATTTGTAGCTCAGGGTTCAAGTATGGAGTCCTTGATGTTTCTGAGCTTGGGTGTTTGCTTGCAGACATTTCATTGTCCAACTAGACAACATAATCAGTACCAACTGAAGAGAATATTTGTAGCTCAAGTTTCAACCGTTGGGTCCTTGGTGTTCTCCAGGTTTGGTTGTTAGCTTTGCAAATGTTTCATTACCGAACTAGGTAACATTATCAGTATCA
Source organism: Vipera berus (assembly GCF_964194415.1). Taxonomy (NCBI): domain Eukaryota; kingdom Metazoa; phylum Chordata; class Lepidosauria; order Squamata; family Viperidae; genus Vipera; species Vipera berus. The sequence goes on along the minus strand of NC_138217.1, from coordinate 4,359,314 downwards.
ACAGAAGAGAATATTTGTAGCTCAGGGTGGAAACGAGGGACCCTTGGTGTTCTCTGAGCTTGGTTGTCCAAAGGTGCTTTTTCAACAGGCAATTGGACTTTCTGTTTTTTTCTTCGAAGACTTTTCACTTCTCATCCAAGAAGTTCCTTCAGCTCTGATTGGAGGGTGGGGAATGGAAGGATTTTTTTATTATTAGCTCCTCTAGTTGGCAACGCCACACATCGCATCAACAATTCACAGGACTTCACCAGCAAGATTTGGAAATTAAAACTGGACCCAGATGAGAGACACATCTTCAAAGAAAAACCAGAAAATCCAGTTGCCTCTTGAAAAAGCACCTTTGGGACAACCCTGACCTGGATTGACTGAGAACCTCTGAGCTTGATTGTTTTCTTGCAAAAGTTTCATAACCCAAACTGGGTAACATCATCTCAGACCTGTACGAATTAAGGGGTGGCTTGATTGAATAGCAAAGTGTCTATGTCCACTTGCATCTTGATCTAGTTTAGCACATTGGGTGAATCCAGCCCTTGGTGGGTTAGTCAGCCATGAAGTGGGACTTCAGATATTTTGCAAGATGTTTAGCTTCTGTCGGGCAGTTTAGTTGAAGCAACCTGGGGTTGGACCTCAAGTTCAAATCCAAATGTGGGGGTCAGGCACAGTGGGAGTGGGAGTCTAGGGGTGGGGAGGAGGTCCAGATGCAAATATAGTGCCTTGAAATGAAGGCAGAATGGGGATTAATGTGGGGGGGAAAAACAGATCTGGAAGGAAATTTTAACCAAGACGTTAATTTATGGAGAATATTCTGGTACAGTTGATGTGGTTTTGACTCTAAAGATGACCGTTAATTTTGAGGAAGTTTCTCCTTTTGACCAAAGGATGTTTGGCGTGGGGTTTTCCTTAGTTCTCCTTTTTTTCCTGAGTACTTTTGACCTAGATGTGTACATTTTGGAGCCTTCAATGTGCACCACAAAGTTCTCCAGACTCCCATGGGGCTAAAGTGAAGATGTTTCCTCAAATTGTGGGTTTCCTGTCTTGTTGCATCACTCTAAGCTTCTCCAGAGAGGTTCAGTCAGGAGGTTACAGAAAACTCAATGCCTCGGTTTCCAGTTCTGGCCTTGTGGAAGGAGAAGAGTTTGGGGAACAAGTGGGCTGGGGATTAAATATCCTGGCCTGCTTTGTTTTTCCAGAAGAACCTAAAAGCCAAGGTAGAAAATCAAGGATAAGTGATATAGAGCAGTGGCCCCCAGTTCCATGGAGAGAGGTTTTTCCATGGACCGGAGAGTGTGTGGTTTTGCGTGCTGCCTGCATCCCATGGATGGGGCTCTTTGCTTGTTTGTGCGGACCGGTTGCTGCCATGCCACGGCCCGGTACTAGTCTGCGAACCAAGGATTGGGGACCTCTGGACTAGAAGATCTCCAAGGTCTGTTCCAGCTCTGTTATTACATTATTTGGTTAAATGGATTTAATCCAAAGGACTAGAGGCAATATGGTAGCAGTATTCCAGTATTTGAGGGGCTGTCACAGAGAGGAGGGGGTCAACCTATTCTCCAAAGCACCTGAAGGCAGAACAAGAAGCAACGGATGGAAACTGATCAAGGAGAGAAGCAACCTTGAACTAAGGAGGAATTTCCTGACAGTTAGAACAATCCAACAATGGAACAGAAGTTGCCTTCAGGCGTGATGGGAGCTTCATCACTCGAGGCTTTCAAGAAGAAACTGGACTGCCATCTGTCAGAAATGGCATAGGGTCTCCTGCCTGAGCGCGGGGTTGGGCTAGATGACCCACAAGGTCCCTTCCAACTGTTATTCTATTCTAAATAAATGTTTCCTCCTGAGCCATGAGGATCAGACGTGCTCATGAGGATTGGCGGATCTTACGAAGCGCCAGAGGGCCATCCTTATAGTGACGGAAGCCATCTTGGGACTCGGGAAGATCTGGAGAACCTGCCCCAGGTGGTCCTCAGCTTACAACAGTTTTTGACTGTAAGTCGAGGACTGCCTGTAATAATTTCAGCCGTTGCAAGAAGATGCATAAGACTCTGCTGTAGCTACAGGTAGTCCTCGACTTTTGACCACAATTGAGCCCCAAATTTTATTTTACAACTTTCCTTGCCGCAGTTGTTCAGTGAATCCCTGCAGTTGTTAAGTTAGCAACACAATTGTTAAGTGAATCTGGTTTCCCCATTGACTTTGTTTGTCAGAAGGTCGCAAAAGGGGATCACGTGACTCTGGTACGCTACGACTGTCATAAATATGAGTCTGTCTAAAATTTGATCACGTGACCCTCAGGACACAGCGACGGTCATACATATGAGTCAGTGGCCAAGCATCCGAATGTAAGTTACGTGACTGGGGGGGACGGTGCAATGGTCTTAAGGGTGAAAAATGGCCCTAGGTCACTTTTTCCAGTGCCGTTGTGTAACTTTTAAAAGGTCGCTAAATGAACTGTTGGAAGTCCAGGGCTGCCATTCATTCATTCATTCATTCATTCATTCATTCATTCATTCATTCATTCATTCATTCATTGAGGGCTGCATCAGCATTGCGGTTGCTCTCAAGAGGCCGGGTGGGTGTGGCCAGGGTGGGCGTGGCCTACTGGGCAGGCATGGCTAGAGTGGGTATGGCCTACTGGGTGGGCGTGGCCAGCTCTACATGGTTCGCATCAAGGGTGCCTATGGGGGCCTGGGCAGGAGTGGGACAGATCTGAGGGTCTCTGGCAGGAGGAGGGTCTCTGGGCCGGGGCCAAGGCAGTGGGGGCCGTTCCCTCACTGTTTCCAGGATGGCTTCGCGGGCCGCATGAAACCACGTCGCGGGCCGGATCTTGCCCCCCGGGCCTTGTGTTTGACATGTCTGCTCTATAGGCTTTCAACCTGAAGGTTTATTCTTGGTTTTGTGTCATCTGTTTTAGGACGTGAGTCTCTTGGAATATCAACACCATCCCCGAGAATACCCTTCCCACCTGCCTCCGGGGTCTCTCTTAAACCCCCAACGTCGGAGACCCTCCTTGTTATCCGAATTTCAGCCAGGAAATGAAAGGTAAGATGGTTTCGAGGTTCCAACAGATATTTTCCTCCCAAAAGATATTTATGATCCAGTTTTGAAGTTGTCACACACACACACACACACACACACACACACACACACACACACACACACCAGCACCCCCTTGGATAGGGGACCCCACACTGCATGCCCAGCAACAGGTCATGTGGCTGCAGTTAAAACAACTTTGTTCAAAAGGAGGGTTTACTTCGGATTGGACCATCATGTTGTCTGGGCCAAGCTCTCTTTAACAACCACTGTTAAAAAAAGGTCATAGAATAGGTCACATGATGGCCCGCTTTACGACCCTCACGATTGACGGTTGTAACTGCCAGGCTCGATTATCGTACGTACGTTGAGGACCGTCTATACCAGGGGTAGGCAACCTCGGCTCTTTTATGACTCATGGACTTCAACTCCCAGAATTCCTGAGTCAGCTTATGCTGACTCAGGAATTCTGGGAGTTGAAGTCCATGAGTCATAAAAGAGCCGAGGTTGCCTACCCCCCTGGTCTATGCTGCAGAGTTTGTGACATCGTACAATAATATGTTGCACTGCTCCTGCCGTGATGTTGGATTCCTTAGGGAGCCCTTATCGATGGAGGGAAAAACGCCAGGCATTTTTTCTTCAAATTTTCTTTTTTTGCTTTCTTCGTTTGACTTTGGAGATTGCCTTTTGGGTTTTTGGAAGCTCTCTTTTAACATTAAAGGTGGCCTTACGGATTGCCTTGGTAGAATGAGCCTAAAAAAAAAAAAAGAATAAGATTTAAAATAGATGGGATTGGTGCTCCTTGACCCGATCTTTTTTTTCCTCTCCCCTGCAGATCGCAAGAGACCCACGCTCGGACCGAGTCCCATCCGTATCTCTCCGATCTGAGCAAACCGTCGGAAATCGAGTTTATTGAGACCAAGAGGCCTCGGATGGAGCTGCTACAGGAGCCGCTGCTGAGGCCTCCGACTCTGCTCAGCCAGGGAGGAACAGAGGGCTTCTCCAGGGTAAGCTGGGAAGAGAAGATGTACAGGTAGTCCTTGACTTACAACAGTAATGGAGCCCACCCATTACGGTCATAAGTCTGAGAGAAGAGAACGATTGAAGCTCAGGGTTGAACTGGGGGGGTCCTCGGTGTTCTCGGAGCTGGGTGGTTTTCTTGCAGACGTTTCATGACCCAACTAGGTAACATCCTCAGTGCTAGGAAGGTGTGGGGTTTGTGGAGAGGAGGAGGGGAGGACTGAAGTTCTTGACACTCTCTGAGCTTGGTGGTTTTCTTGTGGAACTTCGTGACCCAACTAGGTAACATCATCAGTGCTAGAAGCTGGTGGGGTTTGCTCTCTGTTTACGTATGGTTTGCCCTGTCGGGAGTATTCCTGGTGGTTCCTTGATAGAGCTGTTGTTTACTGTTTGATGGGTTGTTTGAGTTAGTTAGGGACGCGGTGGCTCAGTGGGTTAGGACGCTGAGCCTGTCGATCAGATGGTCGGCAGTTTGGCGGGTCAAATCCCGAGTGCCGCGTAACAGAGTGAGCGCCTGTTACTCGTCCCAGCTTCTGCCAACCTAGCAGTTTGAAAGCACGTAAAAAATGCAAGTAGAAAAATAGGGACCACTACGGTGGGAAGGTAACAGCGTTCCGTGCGCCTTTGGCGTCTAGTCATGCCGGCCACGTGACCACGGAGACGTCCTCGGACAAGCGCTGGCTCTTCGGCTTTGAAACGGAGATGAGCACCGGCCCCTAGAGTTGGAAACAACTAGCACGCATGTGCGGGGGAACCTTTACGTTTACTTGAGTTAGTAGTTGGTCATGCTTCAACTTGGGAAGAAGCTGAGATAGCTAAATCTTCTGCTGTTGGAGGTGAAGGGCAGGGGGGTGAATAGGTCATCTTGAGATGTTCAGAGACCTGCCAAAATGATGAAGAGGCTTGGCTCCTGGTGGATTCAAAGAAGGCAACCATTCCCGTCCCCCCCCCCCGCCGCCCCAGCCAGCTGTCTAAAGACAGGAAGTTGTGTTGTGAGGAGAGGATAAAGGTGGGGATCCTTCTGGAGGACACACAGGGAGTGACAGTTGCTGTTATGGAACAATGAAGGTCTTGTCTCCCTTCCCACTCCTTAGAAATAGAGATGGCCAACTTGGATGAGGTCTCCTGGTGGGAAGCAGATGTTTTGAGGGCCAGCCAGGCAGTTTCTCCCTGGTTTAAGGTTACAGATGGGAGTCATCTGGAGAAAGAAGGAGGGTGAGGAGTGAAGGACACTTTCCAAGTCAATAGGCCCAAATGAGATGCCTTGGCTGCATTCAGACAACGGAAGCTTTGGTGGTTCAAGAAGGGCATCCCGTGCATTTTCCTAGAGGTCTCCTAGACAGGTAAGAAAGACCTTTCTTCTCGTATAGCTTCCGATCCCCTTTTCAATTTGCAGGATCGAGGCATCACCGGTAAACTGGAGCCCGTTTCTCCCATTACCTCTTCCCATCATGACTCGGAACTGGATTTACTCCCGTCCCGGCTCTCGAAGGAGGAGCTGATCCAGAACATGGACCGTGTGGACCGAGAGATCACCATGGTGGAACAGCAGATTTCCAAGTTGAAAAAAAAGCAGGTAACAAGACACCACCACCCCCTTCCCCCCCAAGCCGACATTTACAGAAATTGGTTGAGACTTTTTCATCCAGATTTCAACCCGAGAAGGTCAAAAGTGGAGCCAGTCAGAGACACAGATCCATTTTGATCGGGTTCTAGGTGCGACTAGATCATTTCCTTTTGCCAGGGAGAACATGGGGCCCTCATAGCATGAGGCAGGAGGGTGTGGCAGGGAGACAAATCAGGAGCATCAGGTAGAAACAGCATCAAAATCTGGATTTTTCCCAGGATTGGGCTGAATGACAGCAGCGTACCGATCACACATATACAGTTAGTCCTCGAATGATGGCTATAATTTTGGCTGTTAAGTGAGTTATCACATGACCGGCTCTGATTTTTATGACCATTTTTGCCGTGGTCTTTCTCAATTGGGAACTTTGCTTGGAGGAAGCCAGTCAGGGAAAGTTGCAAATTACATAGGGATGTGTGTGTGTGTGTGTGTGTGTGTGTGTGTGTGTGCGAGCGATGGTTGGAACTTGGGTGGGTCGTAAGTCCCTTTTTCCAAGGCTGTCGTAACTTGGAACCATCCTGAAACGAACAGCTGTTAAGTCGAGCATTGCCTGTATGGGCAATTTGTAGGGAGGCAACTCAGGCCTTCGAGGGGGTGCTGGTCTCTGTGAGAGGGTCTTCCTTATTTTCGATTTCTCCTCTTCTTCTGCAGCAACAGCTGGAGGAAGAAGCGGCCAAACCTCTGGAGCCTGAGAAATCCCTCTCTCCCCCACCGCTGGAGTCGAAGCACCGCAGCCTGGTCCAGATCATCTACGATGAGAATCGGGTGAGCGCAGCTTCGGAGCCATCTTTTCCACCAGGTTTACGGTTTTGAAAGCGGCGCCTCGTTCCCGGTTAAAGCTTGGAGGCCCCCACCAGGAGAAGAGGGAGGGACAGGATGGGTGGAGAAATGGAGGGTGGGTGGGTGAAGGGAGGGTGGGAGGGATAGGCTGTATAGATGGATGGATGGATGGATGGATGGATGGATGGATGGATGGATGGAGAGAAGACAGACAGGCAGTTGGATGGAGATGGAAAGAGGGAGAGATGGATGGAGAGAGAGAAAGATAAATATGGGGAGAGGGGGAGAGAGAGAGAGAGAGAGAGAGAGAGAGAGAGAGAGAGAGAAGAGAGAGAGAGAGGAGAGAGAGAGAGAGAGAGAGAACCTTACACAAATTATTTTCATATTCCTTTCGTTTGTGGGGCTGTCCAGACTATTTCTCAGGGACTGAAAGTCCTTCCCTTGGGAGAGCCACAAACTCCTGGGCGGTTTTTCCTACTCACTGTTGTGAGTTTGCAACACACACACACACACACACACACACACACACACACACACACACCATCAGTGGGATCACGAGAGACTAGAAAGGGAAACATAGGGGAAAGGATCTCTTTCTCCCCACTTGTTGACTCTAACTGGGGTATTACAGAGTCTTTAAACACACGGCTTGGTTCCCATGATGGAGGGGATGTCAGAGACCCCTACCCCCACCCTGGGAGAATAACTGGGGTACCTGAAAAAATGGCGACTCTCTCATTTGACTGGGTTGGGGTCGATTATGTGCTCTCAAGAGCGCCTGGATCCAGGTCCCTTCCCTGAAGACCCCCACAGTGTGGTTGTCCTAAAGGTGCTTTTTCAAAGGCAGCTGGACTTAATTGGCTTTTTTTTTAAAATCCCATTTATATCCCGCCCTTCTCCGAAGACTCAGGGCGGCTTACAATTTAAGCACAAACCAATGTGCTTAGCAATAGCCTTCATTCTATGTATATGCCTGCTTATTAGGGCTTTCGGGGGGCCCCAAGCGGCATTATTACAAAGTCAGCTTAATTGCCCCCAACAATCTGGGTCCTCATTTTACCTACCTCGGAAGGATGGAAGGCTGAGTCAACCTTGAGCCTGGTGGGACTCGAACCTGCACTGATTGCAGGCAGCTGGTGTTACTTAAGGAGGCATTAGCCCACTGCTCCACCAAGGCTCTTTCCTTGAAGACATTTCACTGCTCATCCAGAAAGCTTCTTCAGTTTTAACTGAAAGGTGGGGAACTCAGGATTCTTCAGTTAGAATCCTCTTGGATGAGAAGCAAAATGTCTTCAAGGAAAAAAAAACCAAGAAAGTTTAGTGGCCTCTTGAAAAAAAAGCACCTTTGGGACAACCAGGACCTGGATGACTGAGAATCTCCATACACCCCCCAGCGTGGGATTTGCTGTCCTGACAAACAACAGCTGTGCAGGTTTGCAGACTCTCCTCCGAGCCCCAGTTGAACATGGCGCTTGTCTTCCATGCATTACATCGCAACAATATAAAAAACCTGTTGAGATTCTAGGAAGAGTGCAGAGAAGAGCAACAAAGATGATCGGGGGACTGGAGGCTAAAACATATAAGGAACAGTTGCTGGAATTGGGTATGTCTAGTCCAATGAAGAGAAGGACCAGGGGTGGCATGATAGCAGCGTTCCAGTATCTCAGGGGCTGCCCCAAAGAAGAGGGAGTCAAGCTATTCTCCAAAGCGCCCGCAGGCAGGACAAGAAGCAACGGATTGGAGACTCATCAAGCAGAGAAGCAACCTGGAACTAAGAAGGAATTTCCTAACAGTGAGAATATTAATCAGTGGAACAATTTATCTCCAGAAGTTGTGAATGCTCCAACACTGGAAGTTTTTAAGAAGAGACTGGACAGCCATTTGTGTGAAATGGTATAGGGTTTCCTGCCTGAGCAGGGGGTTGGACTAGAAGATCTCCAAGGTCCCTTCCAGCTCTCTTATTCTGTATTCTCTACACATGTTCTTCTGCATTGCAAAACGAACCTGGCAAGGACCAGCGGGTTATTTTTCATCCGTCCCCCAAGCACTGCATTTGTTCCTGGCCTCGATCACTCGCTTGCCTCGGAGCAAACGCCTGTCAGCTTCCCTTTTTGGGAGTTGACCTCATCCTTCTGCCGCTGCTGGTGCTTCTCTCTCTCTTTCTCTCTCTGTCTCTGTCTCTCTTTCTCCCCCTCCCTCCTTCCCTCCCTCCCTCTCCCTCCCTCTCTCTTTCTCTCTCCCCCTCCCTCCCTCCCCCTCCCTCCCTCCCTCCCTCTCTCCCCCTCCCTCCCTCTCTTTTTATTTCTCCCACTTTCTCCCTCTCTCTCTCTCTCTCTCTCTCTTTTTCTCTCTCTCCCTCTTCCCCCCCCCCCAGTTTTTCCTCTCCGGTGCTCGCAGCCCCGGAGTTCAAGCGAGGACAGCCACTGCAGCATCGCTTCTGCAGCTCCCCCCTCCCTTTTCTGCACTTCTGCTGTGTCAAGAAAAATAAAGGGAAGGAGAGAAAGAGGCAATTAAAAGGCGGGTTGCCGGGTTTTTCGGAGGCACAAAGGCGTCTGCTCCGGGGTTTGCAGTAATAACAGAGTTGGAGGGGAACCTCGGAGGTCCTCTAGTCTTGTCCAACCCCATGGCCAAGCAGGAGTTGCAGTAGGTTTTACAGACGTTCACAGATATTTCTTGAGACACAGAGACGATTCTTGGTGTGCTTGTCGTGTGTGGTGATGAGAAAGCAAGCAGAGTTCGCATTTAGAACACAGAATAAGAGGATTGGAAGGGAGCCTGGAGCCTTCCAGGATTAGAGGATTAGAAGGGAGCCTTCTAGTCCAGGGGTCCCCAAACCCCAGTCCATGGACTGGTACCGGGCCGCAGCATGCCAGCAACCGGTCCACACAAACAAGCAAAGTCCCCTCCGTGGGATGCAGGCAGCACACAAAACCACGCACTCTTCCCCCCAACCCCCCCCCCAAGCAGGAGACCCTATACATTTCTGGACAAATGGCTGTCCAGCCTCTTGTTGAAAACCTCCAATGTTGGAGCACCTACAACTTCTGAAGGCAGGAGAGACTCTGCCCGTTTCCTGCTCAAGCGCCCGCTGTACAGCTTTTACAGCCGTTTGTTTAGCGACCGTCGGATGTTAACGATGCCACCGAAAAAAGTGACTCGCGACCGGTCCTCACGTTATGGCCGGCGCAGCATCCCCACGGTCACCCCAGCAAAATATGGACGCTTGTCATTCCGCACGATGGGTTGGAGCCCATCGGGTGATCACGTGATCACCATTTGCGACCTTCCCAGCCGGTTTCCAAGTCGAGGGGAAGCGAGGTTTGCTTAATGACTGTGCGATTTCTCTTAACGACGACCAAAAAAAAAAGGATTGTAAAATCCAGCTCGCTAGTCATCTGCCTTGCTTAGCAATAGAAATTCTGGTCCCAGCTGGTAAAGACTAGCTGTGTATCCTTTTTTAAAAAAAGAAAAGAAAAGAAAAAATAGAAAAACTCAATGGTGATGCAGCTCAGCCAGAAAAAAAGAGGCAGCCGTCTCTTGCTCGATGAGGCTGAATTTTAATTTGTTTTCTGCCTCTTTCCTTCTACCTCTTAATTGCTGAACTGCCTATAAAATACAAACCTTGTAGGCTGAAAAATAGAAGCTGGAGCAGCCCCTCCCGTCCTTTTTTTTAAAAAAAAAAAAAACCTAATTGCTGCAGGATACAGTGTGCATTGGCCAATTTATACATCTCTCAGAATCTTCTAGAACAGACATGTCAAACACAAGGCCCGGGGGCCGGATCCGGCCCACGAAGTGGTTTCATGCGGCCCGGGAAGCCATCCTGGAAACAGTGAGGGAACGGCCCCCACTGCCTTGGCCCTGGCCCAGAGACCCTCCTTCTGCCAGAGACCCTCAGATCTGTCCCACTCCTGCCCAGGCCCCCATAGGCACCCTTGATGCCAACGATGTAGAGCTGGCCACGCCCACCCAGTAGGCCACACCCACCCTGGCCACACCCACCCGGCCCCCTGAGGGCAACCGCAATGCTGATGCGGCCCTCAATGAAATTGAGTTTGACACCCCTGTTCTAGAACATTTTTTTGGGGGGGGGGAGCATGCATACAGAGCCTTGACTTAACGGCAGTTTGTTTGGTGGCAACTCGAGGTTACAATGGCACTGAAACAAGGGGCCGTTTTTCACGCTTAACAACCGTTTGCAGCATCCCCCAGGGCCGCGTGATCAAAATTCAGACGCCTGGCAGCCGGCTCTTGTTTATGACCGCTCCAGCGTCCCTGGGATCACGTGATCCCCCTTTTTTTTTGCGACCTTCTGACACGCCAAGTCAAGGGGGGAAGCCAGATTCGCTTAACAACCGGGTTAGTAGCTTAGCAACTGCAGGGATTCACTTAAGAGCCGTGGCAAGAAAAGTCGCAAAATGGGGCAGAACTCACTTAAGAAATGTCTGGCTTAGCAACAGAAATTTTGGGCCCTGTTGCCATGAGCCAAGGGCTACCTGTGCTAAGAGTTCATTGGTCGTTGATTCGGGTCTGAGATCAGTAAGGAGAATCTGCAGATTTGGGGGCAGGTAGGGTCGCGGTGGCTCAGCGGGTTAGGACGCTGAGCTTGTCGATCGGAAGGTCGGCAGTTTGGCGGGTCGAATCCCGAGTGCCGTGTAGCAGAGTGAGCGCCTGTTACTCGTCCCAGCTTCTGCCAACCTAGCAGTTCGAAAGCACGCAAAAAAATGCAAGTAGAAAAATAGGGACCACTCCGGTGGGAAGGTAACAGCGTTCCGTGCGCCTTTGGCGTCTAGTCATGCCGGCCACATGACCACAGAGACATCCTCGGACAAGCGCTGGCTCTTCGGCTTTGAAACAGAGATGAGCACCGGCCTCTAGAGTTGGAAATGACTAGCACACGTGTGCGGGGGAACCTTTACCTTTACCTTTAGGAAGCTTGGAGTTGGGGAGAAATGGGTGGGACAGGCTGTACGTTGGAGGAGCTGCACGGGAGAGCACCGATGTGTAAATAGTCTCAGGTCTGCCACAGCCTGGCCAGAGAGTGCCAAGGAGAATTGGCGCTCCATCCTGCCCGAAAATTGGTGGAAACATCCTCAGACTAGACAGACAGCTTGAGACCCTTTTTTAAAATAATTTTTTATTAAGAGATTGTAGACAGTATTAAAAGCAAGCATATGATGTTGAGAGGGAGGGAAGGGAGGAAGGAAGGAAGGGTGAGAGACAGGAAGGAGGGAGGGAGGAAGGAGAAAAAGGAGGGAGGGAGAACAGAAGAAGGAAAGAAGGAAAAGAAGAAAGGGGCGAGGAAGAAGAGGAAAGAAAGGAAGGAGGAGAGAAAAGAAGGAAAATAATAGAAGAAAGGAAAAAAAAAAAGAAAATATTTAGATTTAGATTTAGGCTATTATTTACCAGAGATGTATAAGTGTATTTACCAATTCTTCCTGAGGACTCCAAAGAGGCGAATAAGATGGGAACTCTCCGGAATTTTTGCCCAAAGCTGATTTACTCCCCAATTGTGCTTGGTGAATTTTCACTTTGGGGCAAACCAGTTGTACTTTATATTTGTGTAGCCTCAGTTTTTCGGCTCGCATGGTTTTGTGTGTGTGTGTGTGTGTGTGTGTGTGTGTGTGTGTGTGTGTGTGGCCAGTTTGCACTCCAGCTCTGGCATTTGGGGGAGGGGGGTAGAAGGAATCCTTGCAGAAATACAGGTAATCCTTGACTTACAACCATTCCTTTAGCGGCTGAGGTTAATGACACTGAAAAATGGGACTTACGACCGTTTTTCACACTTAATGACTGTTGCAGAAACTCCCATGGTCACGCGATCAAAATTCAGGTGCTCGGTGACTGACTGGTGTGTGTGTGTGTGTGTGTGTGTGTGTGTGTGTGTGTGACGTGATCCCCTTTTGTGACTTCTGACAAGCAAAGTCGATGGGGAAAGCTGGATTCCCGTCACAACAGTTGTAAAATGGAGCAAACCTCACTTAACAACTACCTTACCAACAGGAAGTTTGGGCTCAATTGTGGTTGTAAGTCAAGGGCTACTTGTGTGTGTTTAGTCTCGGGCTGTGGACACGAAGAGCCAGGCGGTGCCCCCTTCTTCAATGCTAAGCAAGGATGGATGGGGTGGATTTCTGGAGGGGCACCCAGCAGGGATCAGGCCAGGCTGTTTTGAGATGTTTAGCTAGCTAGCTTTTCGAGGGACGGAGGGAGGGACAGTGGTTCCAAACATCACTCCCGGCAGGCGATGCTGTGTCCTGAACAAAGTCCAGCCTCATCAGTTTTCTTGCAAACCAGGCTGACCTCAAGCAGTGAGCATCTGTCCACATGTGCTTTTGGCAATTCACGGGAGAAAAGCTTTGCTACTTTGCATGGGGAGTTTTGAGCTTCTGGCGTTTCTGCATCCTGCCGGTGGGTAGGTGGGAGAACCTTGTGGGGGTCCTGGATGCTTGGCTGTTTTCTTGCAGGTGTTTGATTGCCCGAATGAAGAAAGATCATCATCAGCAGCAGCAGCAGTGATGATGTTCCCTAGTTGGGCAATGAAACATCTGCAAGAAAACAACCAAGCTCAGAAAACAGCAAGGACCCCACAGTCCTCCTCCTCCTCCTCCTCCTCCTCCTCCTCCTCTCTGCAAATCCCACTCTCTTCTATCACTGCTGATGTTACCCAAATGGGTGATGAAACGTCTGCAAGAAAACCAAGCTCAGAAAACAGCAAGGACCCCACAGTCCTCCTCCTCCTCCTCCTCCTCCTCCTCCTCTCTGCAAATCCCAATCCCTTCTATCCCTGCTGATGTTACCTAAATGGGTACTGAAATGTCTGCAAGAAAACCAAGCGCAGTGAGCACCAAGGACCCCACAGTCCTCCTCCTCCTCCTCCTCTGCAAATCCCACTCCCTTCTATCCCTCCTGATGTTACCCAGGTGGGTGATGAAACGTCTGCAAGAGAACCACCAAGCCGAGAGAGCACCCTGAGCTACAAATCTTCTCCTTTGTCCTTTGCCTAAGACCTCTGGGGGGAAAAAACGTTCCTTCTAGGTAGGTGGGACATCCTGGTTTGTTGTGCCTATGTAAGCCAGATGCCCTCAGGTGCCTCTGAGCTGGCGCCCTGCAGTTCTGGCAGGTCTACTTTTCTCTTCCTCCTCACCCCATTTCATCGGTCCGTATGTCAGAATTGCAGCCTGCAGACACAGCCGGGTAATGCAAGAACCGGCCACGGGGTGGTTCTCTGGTTGTGTAAATTATTCCCCAGGTAAAGCTCCTCCTCCTCTGGAGCTCTGCCTTGCGGCCTCAAGGGGTGGATCGTCCCCTTCAGAACAGGGGCCAAACTTTCATTTTTGCAGTCTCTTTTCCACTCTTGTTCCGGGGCTGCAAACGGAGGTTAGTATTGTTGAGTGAGTATAATGTGGTTTTCCTCTCTGGCTATTAAGCTACGGTACTCTGCAGGCCTTGTGTGTCCAGATCCAGGAGGGAGGACGAGATTGCATCCCTGTGGTTTCCCCAAAGGTGTTTTTTTTCAAGAGGCAACTGGACTTCCTTGTTTTTCTTTGAAGACCTTTTGCTTCTCATCTGAGAAGTTTCTTCGGCTCTGACTGGATGGTGGGGAATGGAAGGACTTATACTCCTTGCAGACCGCTGGTCTTTTGCATCCTTTTAGAGAGTATTTAGTAGGGACGCGGTGGCTCAGTGGGTTAGGACGCTGAGCTTGTCGATCGGAAGGTCGGCAGTTTGGCGGGTCGAATCCTGAGTGCCGCGTAACAGAGTGAGCGCCTGTTACTCGTCCCAGCTTCTGCCAACCTAGCAGTTCGAAAGCACGGGAAAAAATGCAAGTAGAAAAATAGGGACCACTCTGGTGGGAAGGTAACAGCGTTCCATGTGCCTTTGGCGTCTAGTCATGCCGGCCACATGACCACGGAGACGTCCTCGGACAAGCGCTGGCTCTTCGGCTTTGAAACGGAGATGAGCACCGGCCCCTAGAGTCGGAAACGACTAGCACGCATGTGCGGGGGAACCTTTACCTTTACCTTTAGAGAGTATTTGAGGCCAGTTGGGGGTGTACCTGTGTCCTCGGGGTCACCTGAGTGCTGCAAATACAGTGAGGGGGAAAGGTATTTCATCCCTTGCTGATTTTGTACGTTTGCCCACTGACAAAGAAATGATCAGTGTATAATTTTAATGGCAGCTTTATTTTAACAGTGAGAGACAGAATAACAACAACAACAACAACAACAAAAAATCCAGAAAAACGCATTTCAAAAAAAGTTATAAATTGATTTGCATTTTCATGAGTGAAATAAGTATTTGATCCCCTATCCATCAGCAAGTAACCCTTTCTCCTGCTTGTAACCCCTTCTCCATCCTTCCAAACCTCTCTCTCTGCCTCTCCCTCTCTCTGTGGAGGGAGGCTGGGGAGTGTGCGCGCATGCACAAGCGGTTTCTCCTCCTCCCTCCTATTCCCCCCCCCTCTGCTTTTAACTTTTTCTCCACCCCGGGGAAGGAGAAGGGTGAGGAAGGAAGGAAGCGTGCTTTAATTTGTCATCTCCTGCAACAGAGAAATTGGAGCTGGGATTTTGGAGTAGGCTGCTGGAGGGTGTGTGTGTGTGTGTGTGTGTGTGTGTGTGTAGAGGAAGCCAGGCCGGCCACTTTTCCTGCAGCAAAATTTAAAAAAAACCTTCATTTTCTGTGCGTTTTTTCCCCACCACCCACTTCTCTCTCCATCCTTCCATTTGCAGAAGAAAGCAGAAGCTGCTCACCGGATCCTGGAAGGATTGGGACCCCAGGTGGAGTTGGTAAGTGGAGTTTTGCCTTCCCTCTTCCTTTTCTCTCTCTCTCTCTCTCTCTCTCTTTCCCCCTTCTTGTCTTGGACCCAAGAGAGGGGATTTTCCTAGCTTGCAATTCCAGGTGGCTCTCCTGATCGGGAAGCCTTTGAAGGGCAGCCAAAGCCTTTCAGAGGAGAAGTTTGCACACTGGGACAGAGGGCAGAGCAGCCAGGAAGCTCATTCCCCTCCCCCTCCCCAGCCAACATTAGTTGATCATCATTTGTTTGGCCAGCCGCCAAGGCAGGAAGCCGAGCTGCTGTGGACAACGCTTTCCCGGGTTCACCTCAGAACACCTTTCTTGGGAAAATGGCCTTGCCAACCTGCTGGGCACCTGGCTGTGTTTTTTTTCTTCCTTTTCCTGGTTTGAATTGCAAATTGGGGCAAAGCAGAAGGAATAAGATTATCCTTAGGTTGTTTTTTTTCCTTTCCCACCCCCCCCAAGGTTGGCTTGGACGCCCATTCAACTTTGCAAAGAATAAAATAAGGGAGGGTTTGCAGGCTCCCTGCCTGGTTGCAGCGCAGGGGGAGAGGTGATGTTGCAGGGTGGCTGAGAGGGGGTGAAATGCCCGTGAGGTTTTTGACTAAAAGGGCATTGTTGGTCCAGCTTCATCCAGAAAGGGGTGTCCTGCATCATCTTTAGGGTACAGCATGTGTGGATGGAGCAGGGTCCAGGATCATCGGAGCACTGAGCCAGTTGGTACTTGGCCGTTGGTAGTTCTGAGCTTGTAACCCCTGTGGGGAAAGTTACAGTAGAATAGAACAGGGATAGGCAACCTTAGCTCTTTTATGACTGGTGGACTTCAACTCCCAGAATTCCCCTCCCTTTTCCCTCAGAATGGCTGGCTCAGGAATTCTGGGAATTGAAGTCCACGAGTCATAAGAGAGCCAAGGTTGCCTACTCCTGGCCTAGGCCTAGGCCGCTTTATGATTCGTGGACTTCAACTCCCAGAATTCCTGAGCCAGCGTGGCTCAGCTTGGAAACCTCTCCCTTTCCCCTCAGCACGGCTGGCTCAGGAATTCTGGGAGTTGAAGTCCACGAGTCATAAGAGAGCCAAGGTTGTCTACTCCTGGCCTAGGCCTAGGCCGCTTTATGATTCGTGGACTTCAACTCCCAGAATTCCTGAGCCAGCCGTGCTCAGGGGAAAGAGAGAGGTTTCCAAGCTGAGCCACGCTGGCTCAGGAATTCTGGGAGTTGAAGTCCACGAGTCATAAAAGAGCCAAGTTTCCCCACCCCTGTAGAAGAATAGAATAATAACTTTATTGTCACTTTGAATGTACACTAATTGGCATGCATTAAAATGAAACGTCACTGCAATTGGGGATTTGCTGGGGACTATAACTATAATCATTCGCTTAGTTCAAAGTTACAACGGCACGGAGAAAAGTGTCTTATGGCTGTTTTTCACACTGGGAGCATTTCCCAAGGGCACGTGCTCAGAATTCAGAAGCTTAGCAACTGGCGTGTATTTAGGACAGTTGCAGCGTCCCGAGGTCGTGTGATCCCATTTTGCAGCCTTTTGATAAGCCACGTCAATGGGGAAGCCAGATTCGCTTAACAACCCTGTTAGTGACTTAAGGACGACAGTGATTCACGTAACAGTTGTGGCAAAGAATGTCGTAAAAATGGGGCGAAAAATCACTTAACAACTGTCCCACTTAGCGACAGAAATGTTGGATTCAGTTGTGGTGGTACGTTGAGGACTACCTGTGGAGGGTGTTTATTTTCAAACCCAGCTTGAGAGCTACTCCAGAGCAGGTTCGGCCAGGTGTGTTACTTACAACCAAGTTCCATTGTTAAGCAGAGAGGCTGATAATTAGAATAGAATAACAGTTGGAAGGGATCTTGGAGGTCATCTAATCCAACTGCCCGTCCAGGCAGGAGACCCTACACCAGAGGTCTCCAACCTTTTGGGCACCAGGGTCCAGTTCCATGGAGAAAGGTTTTTCCACAGACCGAAGAGTGCGTGGTTTTGTGTGCTGCCTGCATCCCATGGATGGGGCTCTTTGCTTGTTTGTGCGGACCGGTTGCTGGCATGCCACGGCCCGGTACCAGTCCATATGTTCTGTCCCAGCCTACGTGACTCTTTGTTATGCTCACAAGGAGAAACCCCTCCTCCAAGAAACAGGTAGGAACCGCAAGGAAAAACCCAACCTTTTTTATTCTCATAGACCTGAGTCAATGTCCAAGGCAAACAAACACAGTCCACAGAAACTAGGGGCAAGCAGCCCCTCCCACACCTTTTATAATTCAGCCCAGGCGTGGCTTCCTAATTTCTTCTCCTTTGCCTTTGGAGCCGCCCCATTGCATCCCTCTGTCCTACTTGCTTCTCTTGCCGGTGCTTTTGTGCATCCTGGATTTGTCCCAACTGTTCTTCATCACTCTCCAACTCAGGCCCCCAGCACAGCTGTGTCTCAGCCTGAGCGCGAGTAGAGGGGCCAAGGCTCCTCGTCCGACTGTAAGAGCCTTCCTCTGACTCTAATGTCACTCTGGGTCCCTCCTCCTCATCTGATTCCTCAGACTCAGCTGCCGAATCCACAGGCTGGCGAGAAACCACAACACCATGGACCGGGGTTTGGAGACCCCCTGTCCTACAATATTTTTAACAGATTGAATCACAGCTGCTTTCCCCCACCACCATTGTTAAGTGACTCACTGCACTTGTTGGCTGAATCACATGTTCATTAAGTGAGTCCAACTTTCCCCCATTTTTTTTAAATTGAAAAGTTTTACAACATTTTTAATAATAACCCCCCCTCCCCATCAACCCTCCCCCCTTCCCTCCCTCCCCCCCCGGACTTCCCAAAGCAGAATACAGGGTATTACATATAGCAATCTTATGCAAACATATGCTAAATATCTATTACAACGTTAACAAACCTTCCACCCTTTAACTCCCTTATAACAAAACTAAAGTAATTATAATAACACTTCTATAATTGTAAAAATTATTCATATGCTATTTGAAACTTTTTAGTCCCATATTTGTTCTGAATATAATCAATCCATCTTTCCCATTCCAAAATATATTTTTCTTGTGACTGTTCTTTCAAATATGCTGAAACTTTTGCCATTTCAGCTATGTCAACTTTCCCCCATTGACTGCCTGTCAAAAGCCACTTGGGGAGATCACATGACATCCCGGGAATGCGGCGAACAACTACATACATGCTTGTTGTCAGGGTCCTGAAGAATGTCATGGGGATACTGCAATGGTCATAAGTGTGAGAACTGATTGGTCGTAAGTCACATTTTTTAGTGCAGTTGAAACTTTGAACAGTCTCTAAATGAACAGTTGTAATTCAAGGGATACCCGTTTCTCCTGGGCTGGTCAGGGATGTAAAAGAAAATATAAACAGAAATGATTTAAATCTGCTTAAAAAAATACAGGGAGTCCTCGACTTAGTTTGTTCACTGACCGTTCGAAGTTACAACGGTGCTGGAAAAAGTGACTTACGACCGTTTTTCACAGCATTCTCTCAAAAGTCACGTGGTTTACATTCGGATGCTTGACGCAACTGACTCATATCTATGACGGTCGCAGCATCCCGGGGGTCACATGATCCCCTTTTGTGACCTTCTGTCCATGGGGGAAGCCGGATTCACTTAACGACCGTGTTACTAATTTAACGATGGCAGCGATTGCCTTAACAAATGTGGTGAGAAAAGTCATAAAATGGGACCAAACCCGTTTAACAGATGTCTCACTTAGCAACACAAATTCTGGGCTCCATTGTGGTCGTACGTTGAGGACTACCTGTACTGCTAGGCCTGATCAGAAAGCTTGCACGAAGAGCCGTGTCTCTTCTCCAAGTGGGGAAAAAACGCTCCAATTCACCCACGCTGTCATCCCCCATTAGAGAATAGAATAGAATAGAGCTGGAAGGGACCTTGGAGGTCTTCTAGTCCATCCCCCTGCTCAAGCAGGAGAACCTATACTATCTCAGACAAGTGGTTGTCCAGTCTCTTCTTAAAAATCTCCAGTGATGGAGCGCCCACAATTTCTGGAGGCAAAGCTGTTCCACTGGTTAATTGTCCTCACTGTCAGGAAGTTTCTCCTTAATTCCAGGTTGCTTCTCTCTTTGGTCAGTTTCCAACCATTGTTTCTCGTCCTTTCATCTGATGCTTTGGTGAATAACGTGACCCCCCTCTGTCTGGTGGCAGCCCCTCAGATACTGGAACGCTGCCATCATGTCTCCCCTATTTCTTCTTTTCTTTAGACTAGCCAGAACCAAGTCCTGCAGCCGTTCTTTGTATGTTTTAGTCTCCCGGCCTTGGATCATCTTAGTTGCTCTTCTCTGAATTTTTTCCAAACTCTCAACATCTTTTTTGTGATATGGTGACCAAAACTGGATGCAGGATTCCAGGTGTGGTCTTACTCAGGTTTTATAAAGCGGTACTAATACTTCGCGTGATCTTGATTCTATGCCTCTGTTTATGCAACCCAGGATTGTGTTAGCCTTTTTGGCTGCTGCTGCAACCACTAGAGCAATCTAATGTGCAGACGTTAACTGAGTGTGTTGACCATCCAGGGTCCTCAAGAGGACACCAAGAAACGAAGGAACGACAGAAGTGTTTGCTCCTAAGGTATCCTCTCTTCCAAAACTTTTTGCCCCTTAAATGGAAAAATCGAAAAAGCGAGGTCTGTTTGTGAGAGGAAGGTCTAGATCCCTTTTGTTTGTTATTTTTCAAGAGGTTTCTGCACATGGAGAAGTTCACTGGCAGTACAGCTGTGATTCATTTCCATATGACACTTCCGGTTGAGTAAGTCCTGGGTTGACCAAGCGTTGGAGGAGAAAAAAAGCAATTTACTAGAGAAAACCTCTTGGCCGACAGTGTTTGTCTTCTGCACAATTATCTACCATCACTACCCACCAAATATATTAAATCACAGCTCCTATCATCTGTTCCACCACCCATAGGTCACATAGCTACAGCATACAAGGTGTGGAAAGCTTTCATCTCTGATCAGCAAGCAGGTCCTCCAGATCTAAATGATCCTAAAATGATTAAAGGCCTGGAGACTAAAACAGATGAAGAACGGCTGCAGGACTTGGGTTTGGCTAGTCTAAAGAAAAGAAGAAATAGGGGAGACATGATGGCAGCGTTCCAGTATCTGAGGGGCTGCCACCAGACAGAGGGGGGTCACGTTATTCTCCAAAGCACCAGAGGGAAGGACGAGAAACAATGGTTGGAAACTGATCAAAGAGAGAAGCAACCTGGAATTAATGAGAAACTTCCTAACAGTGAGGACAATCAACCAGTGGAACTGCTTGCCACCAGAAATTGTGGGTGCCCCATCACTGGAGATTTTTAAGAAGAGGCTAACAGTCATTTGTCTTTGATGGTATAGATTCTCCAGCTCAAGCAGGGGGCTGAACTAGAAGACCTACAAGGTCCCTTCCTATCCTATCCTATCCTATCCTATCCTATCCTATCCTATCCTATCCTATCCTATCCTATCCTATCCTATCCTATCCTATCCTATCCTATCCTATCCTATCCTATCCCATCCCATCCCATCCCATCCCATCCCATCCCATCCCATCCCATGCAATCCCATGCCATGCCATGCCATGCCATGCCATTCCAATCTCTTGTGAGATCATTCGGGTGGCATCTGAGGAACTGCTTCTTAATTGAAACTTGTAGGACTTTTTGACCTTCCAGACCAAAATAATTCATTCAAGAGTCCCATGGTTACTTGTAGCTCTGAGCATCTTCTCTGCAGTCCCAAATCTCCTCCAGATGTTCCACCCAACGGAGCGCAATCTATCCATAGTCTTTCATTTGAATTGAGTGCAAGGGAGAAGATCTCCGAGTCTTCAAGAAAGGATTCACCAGTCTCCAGAAATTTGCTCAGTGCCTGTGGACCACTTTTCGTAACAGTTGAAGCTCGTAGGGTGGACGTTGCCTCCTCTTTCTTCTTCTAGCGAGAATTCCTGGCCTGAACTGTGATGTAGTTTCCTATTATTCAAGTTTCTCCCTTCATTTTTTCTTCTTCGTAAAACGCTCTTTTAGACAACGACAAAAACAAAGTGGCACAAGAAGACGATAGCATTCAAATCCTTCTCCCTATCTTGCTGACCTTCTACAGGCAGGGCTGAAGGTTGAATGACTCAGCAAGCAGTGGTTGACCTAAGAGTTGCAGTCCGCTTGCAGTCACCCACGTATCTTCCTTCTTCACAGCCCCATCTCCCCTTTCTACCTCGCACTTGTGGGGAGAGACTTATCTCTGGCGTGTCCTTACTTCAGGGGTCTCCAACCTGTGGGCCGTGAGGGGTTTGCAACTGGGCCGCGGAAACGGTGGTGCTTTACTTGGCACGAGCAGTGGGTGAATGTGTGCATGGCCCATTTAAGGGAGCGGCAGGCGCACGTGCATGATGCTCACGCAGTGTGCATGCTTGTCAGCTGCTCGCATAGAAACGTCCCCTCTTCCCTTCCGCCAATCCACAAAGCCAGGAAAGTTGGGGAACTCTGCCTGAGTTGATCACCAGACAGGGGGGAGATGGTGGTGCTGACCCTGTAGGATTGTAGCCCTGGTGAAGCCTCCTGGCTCATGAGTTATGCTCAGCTCTGAAAGCCTTGGCTGGGTGACTCATCTGGAAAGAACCCAAAGAGTCATAACTGTAACGAATGATTAATTGGTCTAAATGTTAGTAATGGTGAAAGGAGGCTGTAGAAATTCATCTTACGGTCAAAGGAGAAAAGCCAAGTTGGCTGGACCGGAACTTGGAATATTCAGGCTGAAGAAAAGCAGGCTTGTAAGAAACATGATAGCTTTTTTCCGGTCCCTAACCAGAGGCTACAGGAAAACTGGGTAGAATTTTATTTTCTATAGCCACAGAAACAGACTAGAAAGAATGGGTGTGAGTAATAACTTCCTAGATTTCATTTAAAAATCGGGAGGAATATCTACTGGAAAGGTCTACTTAATTGAGGTTGTGACTTATCTCTGGAGTGAGGGGTCCTGGGTCCCCTCTGAGCTTTGCTTGCGGTTTTTGCAGACATTTCATTACCCAGCTAGGTAACATCATCAGTGCTAGAAGGGAATGGAACTTAGGGAGGGAGGGAGGGAGGAAGGAAGGAAGGAAGGAAGGAAGGAAGGAAGGAAGGAAGGAAGGAAGGAAGGAAGGAAGGAAGGAAGGAGGACTGATTATGGGGTCCTTGCTGCTCTCTGAGCTTACTTGTTTTCTTGCAGACGTTTCATTACTCAAAATAAGTAACATCATCAGTGCTAGAAGGGAGTGGAATTTATGGAGGGAGGGAGGGGAGGGGAGGGGAGGGGGGAGGGAGGGAGGAAGGAAGGAAGGAAAGACGGATGGACTATGGGTCCTTGGTGCTCTCTGAGCTGGGTGGTTTTCTTGCAGACGTTTCATGACTCAACTAGGTAGCATCATCAGTGCTAGGAGGGAGTGGAATTTATGGAGAGGAGGAGGGAGGGAGGGAGGGAAGGAAGGAGGGAAGGAAGGAAGGAAGGAAGGAAGGAAGGAAGGAAGGAAGGAAGGAAGGAAGGAAGGAAGGAAGGACGGACTATGGGGTCCTTGCTGCTCTCTGAGCTTGCTTGTTTTCTTGCAGACCTTTCATTACCCTAACTAGGTGACATTATCAGTGCTTAGTTAGGGCAGTGAAATTTAGGATAATGAAACATCTGCAAGAAAACAAGTAAGCTCAGAGAGCACCAAGGACCCCTCATTTCAACCCTGAGCTACAAATAATCTCCTTTGTTGTTAACTCTGGAGGCTTTTCAAAACAGTTTGGGCAGCCACTTCTGGAAGTTGGTTTAATTGATTTTCCTGAAGATTGCTGAAGGCTTGGAGGGGACAGATAAATTTTTGTGGTCCTTTCCATCTCTACGCTTCTATGGTTTTGCGATACGGAAAATATAGGAAAGATGCGTTTATTTTTCCCCCACTTTGATCTCGGTTGTATTTCTTCCAAGATTGAAAATAGCTTCTCTCAGCCTGGCGTCTGGGTTCCATTTTCAGCTTAGTCGAACTTGGGATTTTTTGGAGGAGTGTCTGGTCTGTTGCTGGATGGTGTTCCTTCCTGTGTGTACAACTTGCATTTGTCCTTTCAAATTAATCAGGTCCTGTTGTGTTTTGTAGAGGTGTTGGGTGACCCGTCTTTTATTTCAGAGCAGGTTCTTTTGAAAGAAATTTCTTAGCTCAACCCTGTTTTGGTCGAGGAGGAGCTGAGAATGGAAGAGGGAGGGAATCCAGAGAGGGGGAAAAAATGAATGAAAGAGGCAGGAGGGTGCGAACCAAAGGAGTGATGTTGCTTGGATATTTGACCAAACTTGGAGCTTCAAGGACATCACTTCTTTAAACCTGGAGACTTCCAAGCTGTCAGCTTTTGAACCCCGGCATTCCCCCGTGCTCTGTCCTTGCCCTCTTTCACGCTTCGAATGTTCTTGTCTTTTTCAGCCCCTGTACAATCAGCCTTCCGACACGAGGCAATACCATGAAAACATTAAAATGTAAGTAGCCAGTAGCAAAATATCTCCCATCTCTGTGCTTCGTGACCTCCGGCTCTCAAAGCTCCAGCTTAGGGAGGTCAAAAAATGATTTTTTTTTGACAACTCCCCTTTTATTTGTCTGTCTATGTCCATCCATCTATCCATTTATCTGTATCTCTCTATCTCTATAGCTAGCGTTCCATCTATCCATTTAGCTCCCTCTTTATTTCTATCCCTCCATCCATTTATCTTTATCTACCTCTCTATCTATATATCCATCCATTTATCCATTTATCTTTCTCTCTATTTCTGTCCATAGCCTTTCCATCTATCCATTTATCTATATCTCTATATCTATCTACATACATACATACATCTTTCTATATTCTATATATTCTGTCTGTCTGTCTGTCTATCTATCTATCTATCTATCTATCTATCTATCTATCTATCTATCTATCTATCTATCTATCTATCTATCAATTATCTATCTCTATCTATCTATCTATCTATCTATCTATCTATCTATCTATCTATCTATCTATCCTATATCTTATCTATCTATCTATCTATCTATCTATCTATCTATCTATCTATCTATCTATCTATCATCTATCTATCTATCTATCTATCTATCTATCTATCTATCTATCTATCTATCTATCTATCTATCTATCTATCCTATATCTTATCTATCTAATTATCTGTCTGTCTGTCTGTCTGTCTGTCTGTCTGTCTGTCTGTCTGTCTGTCTGTCTGTCTGTCTGTCTATCTATCTATCTATCTATCTATCTATCTATCTATCTATCTATCTATCTATCTATCTATCTATCTATCTATCTATCTATCTATCCTATATCTTATCTATCTAATTATCTGTCTGTCTGTCTGTCTGTCTGTCTGTCTGTCTGTCTGTCTGTCTATCTATCTATCTATCTATCTATCTATCTATCTATCTATCTATCTATCTATCTATCTATCTATCTATCTATCTATCTGGCATGTATTCCTTGGATAGGAACTTGAGATTTGTGAACCTCCCCCACCTCCCCCCCACCTTGTGGCTTTAAAGCTTCTAATTTCCTTTAACTTGGGCTGGCATCCCCTGTTAGATGTTTGCTGCCAGGAAGCCGGGCCAGTTCTCTGCCTGGTTTTCCCTGAGGGCTGCTTGCAAACATGGTGTGTGCCTCCTTCTTCCAAGTCTGTGTGTGTGTGTGTGTGTGTGTGTGTGTGTGTGTGTGTGTGTTTTCTCTCTAGTTTCTCAGCTGCAGCAGCCAACCTGTGTTTTCCTCAGCTCTGCCCCTGGGAACAAGGCACGTGATGCCTGCAGGAGCTGACCCAGTTTAACCTCTCCACAAACAGCTTCCTATGTCTTTGCACATTTACATGGACAAAAAGCCCGGCACGCTGTTGTGTGCTCTTGAGGTTCTTACGGGCCATTCCCAGAAAATTTGCAAAGGGAGCTGCAAGGTTTGGAAAAAAAAAAGAGGGAGAGATGAAAGAGAATCCAGAAGATGTTTTGGGAGGGGGGGGGGGACAAGGCAGACACTGGGGTTCCTGGCGCCTAGCAACCCTCCCAGAATATTTTTGCTGACTTTCCAAATGTAAAGGGGTTCATCTCCTGAAGATTGCACAGAAGATTAAAATGTCAAGATTTAGCTGCCTTGTTTCCCTTCCCAGCTTCTAAAGACTGTTTGGTGAACTTAGGAGATCCTTGGCAACTTCGAGATCAGGGTTCCACAGACATGGTAACTTTAAAATGGTGGACTTCAACTCCCAGAATTCCCCAATCAGCTCTCCTTAAGACAGGTGGACATCAGTGCCCAGAATTCCCCAGCCAGCATGCTTTAAGACCGGTGGACTTGCAACTCCCAGAATTCCCTAGCCATCATGCTGGCAGGGGAATTCTGGGAGTTGAAGTCCACAAATTTTTACAGTTGCCAATGTTGCTTTCTGCTGCTTTTTAAGAGAAGCTGTTCCTTCAGAGAAGTTTTGTTTCTTCCCAGTTGCCTCCATCCCCAGAAAATGGATGCATAACTCCCGATTCCTGGATTTAAAACTCATCCTTCCTTGTTGTGAGTTTGAAAAGGCCCCAGATCTCCCCTCGTTCCAGGGATTTAAGCTTTAGGAGGTGGTGTTTTGATCCCATCATAAGATCTAGAAACATGGAAGTTGGCCTATACAGGAATGGCATTCATCTGCAAAAATCAGTTTTAATTCTGAGCTCCCCGGAGCGTTTTCTTTTTAAATTACCCTCTGCAAAGCAGGTTTTGAAAGTAATTCGGCCTCTAAATTTCAATACGAGCTTTCTTCTGTTATTGTTCTGCATCTCAGCACAATAGTGAGGGTTTTTTTTCCGGTCCACTTTTACCTTTATTTGTAAAGTTGGCTGCTGGTGTCTGTTATTAAGGGCTATTTTGTGCTGAAAAAAAAACACCCACCTGCTGAATGCTACCTGAGAAATCGAATTTGTTTTTTTTTACAGCTGAATCCTTTTTTCCAGTCAAAGCGGAAATTCAGCTTCTCCGTTTTGAGAACCGTTTAGCGTCGGCTTCTCGATTCAAGAAGCTGGCTTATTTTGTTTTTATTTTCTTTGAAAAAGAGCAAATGGGATGCTCCTGTTTTGATTCAGATGTTTTCAATCCAGAGTGCCCAAACAGCAGGTTGGTTTCTTCTATCACGAACAGATGCTGCTTTTCCTGCCAAGGGAAGGGATAGTAAAATTGTGTTTGCATGCATCCCGTTTGACTTAGTTCCCGAATTGTCCATTTCCATGCCTTACGTTGGACCATAAATGTTATCTAGGGGAAAAAACCCCCCACAAAAAGAGCTTTGCACGTTGTGTGAATGAAACTGCAAGATTGGAAGTGGCCGAACTAAACTGGGTTGTGTGAATACATCCAAGAGTATCGTGAGCCAAATCAGAGTTTTATCACGGATCCCCCAAAAGCCTTGGAGTCGATTCAGGTGTAGTTAGTCAGCTGTGTGACTTTGGGCCAAACCTCAGGAGATGGTGAGTTGTAGTCCCAACTTAGGCATGAAAGCCGGCTGGGTGACCTTGGGCCAAACACTAGGAGACGGTGAGTTCTAGTCCTGCCTTAAGCTTGAAAGCCGGCTGGGTGACCTTGGCCAATCATCAAGAAGACGGTGAGATCTAATCCCGCCTTAGGCATATAAAAGCTGGTTGGGTGACCTTGGGCCAATCACCAGGAGACAGTTCTAGACCCTCTTTAGACGTGAAAGCCAGCTGGATGATTCTGGGCTAACCCTTCCCTCTCTGCCCAACCCACCTTGCAGAGTTGTTGTGGCAGAAAAATAGGAGGGGGAAGGAGGAGGTATGCTCACAGCCTTGAGATTAAAACAATAAAACTGGGATAAAAATCAATTAAAAAATGAAAAACGCAAGGAAAGGCCCAGAGTTGATGGCATGGCAGTCCACTGTTGCCGCTGTTGGCATTTCGTTGCAAGCAAGCAATTCAGGGTGTGGAGGAACAGTGGCTCTCCCTTGTTCCAACTGTATTTTATCTTCTTTTGCAGAAACCAGGCAATGCGGAAGAAGCTGATCTTATACTTCAAGAGGAGGAATCATGCTCGTAAACAGTGGGTGAGATGTTTTTGCTTCCTTTTGTGAAACCCCAAAACGGGGTTTGGTATGCTTATCATCCTTCGGGAGGCAGGCAGGCTGCAAGCAAGCATCTTGTTCAGAGGCAGAGATGCAGGACAACAAGCAACGGATGGAAACTAATCGAGAGAAGCAGCCTAGAATTAAGGAGAAATTTCCTGACAGTTAGAACAATTAACCAGTGGAACAACCTGCCTCCAGAGGTGATGAATGCTCCAACACTGGAAGTTTTTAAGAAGAGACTGGACAGCCATTTGTCTGAAATGGTATAGGGTTTCCTGCCTGAGCAGGGGGTTGGACTAGATGACCTCCAAGGTCCCTTCCAACTCTTTTATTCTGTATTCCATCTTCTGTTCTGGATAAGAAGTATTGAATGGAAACTGATCAAGGGGAGAAGCAACCTGGAATTAAGGAGAAACTTCCTAGCAGTGAGGACAATTAACCAATGGAACAGCTTGCCTCCAGAAATCGTGGGTGCTCCATCACTGGAGATTTTTAAGAAGAGACTAGACATTCACCTGTCTGAGACAGTATAGGTTCCCCTGCTTGAGCAGGGGGCTGGACTAGAAGACCTCCAAAGTCCCTTCCAACTCCTGTTATTCTGTTATTCAGTGGAATGGCTTGTCACTACAAGTTGTGGGTACTCCAACACTGGAGGCTTTTAAGAAAAGATTGAACAACCATTGGTCTGAAATGGGATAGGCTCTCTTGAGCAGGGGGTTGGACTAGAAGACCTCCAAGGTCCCTTCCAACTCTTGTCATTCTGTATTCTGTGAATGCACTTTCTTTATGAAAGGCCTGAGATGATCTTCGTTTTCTCAAGGCCTTCTTGTTCGGTCTCCTAAATCTGTCTTCAGGGTTAGGGTTGTCTTAGTCAGCCACACTGCACTTAATGCACATGTTCCTTTGGTTTCCATCCCAGGTAGAGACATCTCGAGTTTTGGAGATGCATTTATTGAAAAAAAATCTCTACCTGTCCCTTCGGGTTGCAGATCTTTTATTTATTTATTGAGGACCTGAACCAAGGAATCGTAAAGCGAATGGCAGCGCTCCATATATTGATCTTTCTGCTTTGCTTTGCTTTTGTGTGTGCGCTCTGTTGCATTCTGTGAATTTCAATGGCCTTGTTTTTTAAAGACTGGGAAATCAATAGCTTCACCGTGTTGCACGCCAGGTTTTCCCGGGAAACCTTGCTTCTTGCGAAAGGAAGTGAGAAGAATCCTAGCTGGTTCATGCAGAATTCTGATTCTCATGGAACTCGGTCCGTCCTAAAAACCATGTTTCCTTGATTAAACCATAATGGGGCTAGGTTTGTGCCAAGCCACACACCGTGGTTGTCAATCTGTAGTTGCTGCGCTCACACCCCTCACCGGGATCAAAGGGTGATGTTGCAGGTTGAATGAACTCGAGAACGTTTCTGGTTCTTCCACTAGACCAGGGCTGTCAAACTCAATTTCATTGAGGGCCACATCAGCATTGCGGTTGCCCTCAGGGGACCGGGTGGGTATGGCCTGGGTAGGCGTGGCCTACTGGGTGGGCGTGGCTAGAGTGCGTATGGCCTACTGGGTGGGCGTGGCCAGCTCTACATCGTTTGCATCAAGGGTGCCTATGGGGGCCTGGGCAGGAGTGGGACAGATCTGAGGGTCTCTGGCAGAAGGAGGGTCTCTGGGCCAGGGCCAAGGCAGTGGGGGCCGTTCCCTCACTGTTTCCAGGATGGCTTCGCGGGCCACATGAAACCACTTCGCGGGCCGGATCTGGCCCCCGGGCCTTGTGTTTGACATGTCTGTACTAGAAGTTCTCCTGGATGAGTTTCAGAAGGTGTCAGTTGGACTTGGAAAATCCCTGTTGACTAGATACATTTTCCCGATGGATTTGAGAGTCTTGGAACCTCCTTTTTATGACTTATCTTTCCCTGTCTCTTCAGGAGCAGAAGTTCTG
The DNA here is from genome assembly GCF_964194415.1 of Vipera berus. Taxonomy (NCBI): domain Eukaryota; kingdom Metazoa; phylum Chordata; class Lepidosauria; order Squamata; family Viperidae; genus Vipera; species Vipera berus. The sequence continues at coordinate 4,330,022 of NC_138217.1, read as the reverse complement.
CCAGCGGTATGACCAGCTGATGGAAGCCTGGGAGAAGAAGGTGGAACGCATTGAAAATAACCCCCGGCGCCGAGCCAAAGAGAGCAGAGTCCGTGAATATTATGAGAAACAATTCCCTGAGATTAGAAAGCAGAGAGAACTTCAGGAACGAATGCAAAGGTCAGCTGGTAGTCCATTGGTGGTCTCTCGTGAGATGTACGTTCCCGAGGTGGTTTCCTCCTCCCGGGGACCAAAATCCAGCCATCCATCCCAATCCAGTTTGCAGTCCTCTCTTCTGCTCACTGGGAGCTTTGAAGAGAGAAGGTGGGACCATCACAAACCATCTCAATGACTTTACATACTACTGCAACCTAATGTTACAAAATCCCCTCCCTGGTGGTTTGCTGTCAAATTGCAGTTTTTAATCAAGAGTGGGAATCTGTAAGTAAATTACACAGCGGAGTAGTTCTTTGAAACACAGGTTAATTGGTTTGTTTGCCTTGGAGCCGAGCTTCCGGTTGCGTTGGCGTTCCATCAGGTGAGGGTCTCATCTTCATCCACTCATTTCTTCATCTGGATACCCCCTTCCCAGTAATGTTTTGTGGAGTGTGTAGCTTCTCAAGGGGGCCACCAGAACATGGGTGTTGTGCCAAGGTATGATCAAAACACTCGGGCAAAGACATGCCCACACAAACCTTTCTTGGTAGGGCAGATCAGCTGAATGACTAGAAGGTCTGCCTTTGGCTCATTGGGTCATGCTCCTACACCCCTCCTCCTGGTCTACGTTCCCCCCACCCTCCACCCTCTTGTCTTTCCCAGCATTGATCTTACTTCCTCTTTCTTGGCCCTGGCGGTTGAGGCCGTGGCCAGCGAGAAAAAGAAGGTCTCTCTTTAAGCATTCTGCTCTGCGTTTCTCAGCAGGGGAGGACAGAGAGGCAGCGGATTCTCCATGTCGGCAGCCCGCAGCGAACACGAGGTGTCGGAGATTATTGATGGGCTCTCGGAACAAGAGGTGAGGCTGGGCCAGCAGTTCTCCTGGGCTTCGAGTCCTCTCCTCCTCAGCTCTCCTCTCCCCCTCTGGGGAAGAGCTGCAGCCACCACCGACCTGGAGATGGGAGATGGTTGCTCAGGCTGCTGGCAAATTGCATTAACTTCAGCCCCGGTCTGGATGGATTGGACCACGAGCTTCTCCTGCTTTGCCCTTTGTGCTCTCTTATCTCCTGCTTTGAAGACCTTATTAGGAACCACCAGTCAGAGGCATTTGATGGGCCTCAACCCTCTTATTTTAATTTTTGGGGAGACCTCCCCATTCATTTCCCAGTTGGCCTTTTATAAGATGGAGGCCTGAAGCCAGCGGCTTGATTCTCCCAACCTAGGCAAAACTCAGATGTTCTCCAACGTTTGCTGTTCCAATATTGGTTGTTGGCATAGTCCACCTTTTTGCTGGATCAAGCCAAAGGCCTGTCAAATCCAACTCACCTTGGTTCTATCATGGGCAGCCAGATGTTTCCAAGAAGTCCACCAGCAGGAAATAAAGTCTGTGGTCATCTCTTTTGCCGTAGTCCTCAGATCTCTGAGATGGACTTTCTCAGTATCTGGAGATTCCCATCACTCTTACATAGCTAACATAAACAAAGAAGCTGGGTCAGGTCCAAGAAACATCTCATTTAGCATTGGACTTCCTAAAATGGCATCTTTTGGAAAGTTCGCAAGCTGGAGCTGAAGACTGCAGCTGGTCTCCCATGTCCCATCCAGAAAAATTATATTCTGGGATAGTCTATTTCTGACCATAGAGGTTCCACATAGACGTCATGGAGAGTCATTTATTGGCTTTCCAGCATTTCTGTAACGTACTCAGTGAAACCAACATTAACTGAAATTCACCATTAGCCCTTCATTTCCATCGGTCCCAACAAGACCCACAGGTTTATGAAATGAAGCCCAACTATTGTAAATCTGGGCTTAAACTCTCAGGCTGTGTTTTGGGGTTCCGAGGAAATTCACGACAGTAATTACTTGAAAGGTGGGCAGTCACTTAAATATGAGCCAGCAGTGTGCTGCAGCTGCCAAAAAAGCCAACACAGTGCTAGGCTGCATTAACATAGGGATAGAATCAAGATCATGTGAAGTACTAATACCATTTTACAATGCCTTGGTAAGGCCACACCTGGAATACTGCATCCAGTTTTGGTCACCACGATGTAAAAAAGATGTCGAGACTCTAGAAAGAGTACAGAGAAGAGCAACAAAGATGATTGGGGGACTGGAGGCTAAAACATATAGGGAAGGGTTGCTGGAATTGGGTATGTGTAGTTTAACAAAGAGAAGAGTGAGGGGTGACATGATAGCAGTGTTCCAATATCTCAGGGGCTGCCTCAAAGAAGAGGGAGTCAAGCTATTCTCCAAAGCACCTGAAGGCAGGACAAGAAGCAATGGATGGAAACTAATCAAGGAGAGAAGCAACCTAGAACTAAGGAGAAACTTCCTGACAGTTAGAACAATTAACCAGTGGAACAACCTGCCTCCAGAAGTGGTGAATGCTCCAACACTGGAAGTTTTTAAGAAGAGACTGGCCAGCCATTTGTCTGAAATGGTGTAGGGTTTCCTGCCTGAGCAGGGGGTTGGACTAGATGACCTCCAAGGTCCCTTCCAACTTATTATTATTATAGACCTAACCGCAGTTGGACAAAAGTCCATCTTCTCGCAATCCCAGAGGCCTTATTCCTTGCGTGTCCAACCACACTTGGCCAATAAAAGAATTGTACTCTATTCTATTCTTATTTCCAGGTTTGTCCTCTTGTCAAGGTCTGGGCTATTTCTCCCTCCCTCCCAAATCTTCTGCTTCCTCCCAAGGTCCTCTTTTGTTTTTCCCTCTTCCCTGCCAGAATCTGGAGAAACAGATGCGCCAGCTGGCCGTCATTCCGCCGATGCTTTACGACGCTGAACAGCAACGCATCAAGTTCATCAACATGAACGGCCTGATGGACGATCCCATGAAGGTCTACAAGGACCGGCAGGTGATGAATATGTGGAGCGAACAGGAGAAAGAGACCTTCCGAGAGAAGTGAGTGGAGGGCAGTGCGCCTCGCTTGTCCTTGAGGGTGCAGGCTGAGAGGGGGAGGTCTTCACGCCGAGGAGTGGGGAACCTCATGTCCCTTCCTGGTTTGGAAGTCTAACTGTTCTGTCCCAGCCTACACGGAGTCCTTGTTACGCTCACAAGGAGAAACCCCTCTTCCAAGAAACAAGAAAAAACCAACCCTTTTTATTCTCACAGGCCTGAGTCAATGTCCAAGGCAAACAAACACAGTTCACAGAAACTCGATCCTCAACACGAATGGTTGCCTTTGGCAACCAGCATCTCCACACCTTCCCTTTTATTATTCAGCCAAGGCCTGGCTTCCTAATGCCTTCTCCTTTGCCTTTGGTGCCGCCCCATTGCATTCCTCTGTCCCCCTCGCTTCTCTTGCCTGCGCATTTGTGCATCCTGGATTTGTCCCAGCTGTTCCTCATCACTATCCAACTCAGGCTCCCAGCACAGCTGTGTCTCAGCCTGAGCGCGAGTAGAGGGGCCAGGCTCTTTGTCAGACTGTAAGTCTTGGAGCTCCTCAGAGCCTTCCTCTGACTCTAATGTCACTCCAGGCCCCTCCTCCTCCTCCTCTGATTCCTCAGACTCAGCTGCCAGATCCACTGGCTGACAAGGAATCACAACACTAACTCTCTTCATTCCCAACTTGCGTGGCCCGTGGCAAGAGATTTGGGGATGTATGGCTCAAAGTATCTGTCGTCCTCTCCTCTTAGCAACTGGTGGAAGTTACAATGGACCTCCTAAAAGCTACTTAGGACCCAGTTCTGGAGTTCCAACAGCTCCCCACATGATCACATGACTGCATTTGGGGGGGGGGGGGCTTGGCAACCCTGATGACTGCTGACAGCATTCCATAGTTGCCTGATGGCAGTTTTTGCCAGTTTCTGGCTTTTTCTGCTGGTTTTGGACAAAAACAAACAAACAAACAGCCATAGAAATACCTGGATTGACTTAAGGACCCCCACTTTCACTAAGTCACCATGTGTTTTTTTGCCTTGCAACAACCGCAGAAAAGTTGTAAAATTGGCTCCAGTTATATAGATGGCTCAAGTTACAACCATCATTACAATGGAAATTCTGGGTTCCGGTTTGGTCCTACGTCAAGTAGTACCTGCACAGAGGATCTGTAGGACACCCCTCTCCCCTCCTCTGCTGCGTACCGTTCCAGCCCAGCTCTTGCTTCTGATGGTTATTTAGAAAGAAGCAACAGTTGGGTTTCTCCAACCAAACATCTTCATGGTTATTTTCCTTAAATCATTCCTTTGGCTCTTCTGCTTCCAGGTTCATGCAACATCCAAAGAATTTCGGTCTTATCGCCTCCTTCCTGGACAGGAAAGTAAGTGGATTTCTTGGATTCCTTTTCCATGATTGCCTTTTATCGAAGCAAGTTTTCCCCCCCACTTGATTCTTTCTTGTGAAGGAATCTCTTGGACCTTCTGTGAAGAAGCTGTTGGAACTTCTTGGTTGCCTTCCCAAATTCCGTTTATTCAGACTAACGCACCCTGCAAACTCAAGGGGGGCATTTGTTCCCAATGTCCAGTATAAAACCAGAAACCTGGCCTGGGACAGCTGTTTCCAAGGAAACTCTTGAGGAAAGTGGTCCACCCCTTCCGCTAAGCGTTGGCCATCCTGGTTTGCCAATCCTCTTGTGGGTTGTGCTTTGAAAAGGAACAAACACGCTTCGATGGCATCAGAAGGTCCACATTGTGTTATTCCAAGTGTGCTTCCCTCCCACACCTCTGTTATCAAGTATCATCTACGTGTGTGTGTGTGTTTTTTTCTTTTTCTAGACAGTGGCGGATTGTGTCCTATACTACTATTTAACCAAGAAGAACGAGAACTACAAGAACTTGGTCAGAAGGAATTACCGCAGGCGAGGAAAGAACCAGGTAAGGAAATCCAGTGTGAAGCTGGAAGTGTCTGAGGACTCTGAGAGATCAGGCAGCAACATCTTGAAGGTCTGAAGGCCTCTGGTTCTTTGTCTTCTCCACCTTGATCTAGGAGAACCTGTCATCAGAGGTGCCCCAAACTTTTCTTTGAGAATACACAACAAATGTTTTACCGCTTGATTTGCTGTGTTTTCTCCAGAGGGAAAAAAAAGCCTCCAGATTTTTTCCCCACACATGCTCTGTTGCGAAGTCGTGTCCGACCCATTGCGACCCTATGGACAACGTTCCTCCAGGCCTTCCTGTCCTCTACCATCTTCTGGAGTCCATTTAAGCTCACGCCTACTGCTTCAGTGACTCCATCCAGCCACCTCATTCTCTGTCGTCCCCTTCTTCTCTCGCCCTCAACCTTTCCCAGCATGAGGCTCTTCTCCAGTGAGTCCTTCCTTCTCATTAGGTGGCCAAAGGATTTGAGTTTTAGCTTCAGGATCTGGCTTTCTAAAGAGCAGTCAGGGTTGATCTCCTCTAGGACCGACCGGTTTGATCGCCTTGCAGTCCAAGGAACTCGCAGGAGTCTTCTCCAGCACCATAGTTCAAAGGCCTCAATTCTTTGGCGCTCGGCCTTTTTTATGGTCCAACTTTCACTGCCATACATTGCAACTGGGAAGACCATAGCCTTGACTATACGCACTTTTGTTGGCAGGGTGATGTCTCTGCTTTTTAGTGTGCTGTCTAGATTTGCCATGGCTTTCCTCCTGAGGAGCAAGCGTCTGTGTAGAACTTCATAAACCTCCATTATTCCCAGAGAAACTAAACAGCTGAACCCAACCAATTTTTGGACAAAGTTCTAGTTGTTGTTGTTTTTTCCACCACAGCTTTAACAACAACCTTGTTTGCCCTAGTTTTGCCTTTTGATCAGGAGTTCTGCAGCTTAAATAATGGTGGAAAAATTCCGTTCTAGACATGACTGAGGGATGTCTTCAGTGCTTTTGTTTAGCATGGCGAAGGATGAGTTTGTTGAGTGTTAAAAAAGCCAATATTAAGGGGAAAACCCTGTTTAGCAAAAGAACAACAACAAAAAAAAACAGCTGGGGGAATCCAGATTTATAATTCTTCCTGTTTATTCCTGGAACTGCCTTGTTATTTTCGGAGCTCCAGAGCTGGTTAATTTAGTCTGAGACGTTTGTTAGGGTGCCAGACTTTGCTAGTTCACTTTTAGCCATTTTGATGTAAGAGCATCCAGAGATTAAATAAGAGATCGAAAAATTGCTTGGAGAACAGAGAAGAAAAACCAGGAATTAGCAAGGGGGGAAGAGATAGACCCCTGTAATACAGGTAGTCCTCGACTTAGGAAATTGAGCCCAAAATTTCCGTTGCTACGTGAGATATTTGTTGAGTGAGTTTGTTGCCCCATTTTAGGTTCTTTCTTGCCTGCAGTTGTTATGCGGATGACTGCGGTTGTTAAGTTAGTTGCCAAATGTCTGAATTTTGATCATGTGACCATGGGGAGGCCGCAACGGTGAAAAATGGTAATCAGTCAGTCGTTTGAGTGCCGTCGTTAACTTCAAACTGTTGCAAGTTGAGAACAACCTGCATTTGCAAAATGCGTGCTAGGAAAAATGCGTTGCAGGCGACGAAATGTTCCGCTCACTTTACAGTTTCTGCTTTTTCCCTGGGAAGGAGCAGAGAGGTTACTTTTAGAGGATCATTTCACGCTCATTTGTGGTCTGTGTGGGTGGGAGGTTTAAAAGCTTAATAGTTTGGAGATTTTGTTGCCCTTATTTTTTTTGGGGGGGGGGGAGGATTTTGTTTTCCTCTGAATTTTTGTAAATCTCTCAATTGCCTGTTATTGTTGGATCCTCAAGGGTTTCCTTTTGGTGGCACGCGTTCCTTGGGGAGGTGGCGCGTAGCGATGGGAATTCTCCTGCTCCCTTAATGGCTCATCCCAGACATTTCTCAGAAAAGCCTCCTTAGGCCATTTGTGCAGGTGGACTTCCTGTTAAGTTCAAGAGTAGCCTGGAGGTTGGGGGAAGGACGAATTGGTCCACCTTCCCCAAGCCTGTGAACTTCTTCGTTGCTGCCTGAACGTGGTGGTTTGCTTGTGGACATTTCATGATGCAACTGAGTTCCGTTATCACTGCTAGAAGGGAATGGGCTTTCTGGAAAGGAGGAGGTGGAGGAGATGATGCTCTTTACATGGGGCTGTCCTTGAAGAGCACCCGGAGGCTTCAACTGGTGCAAAATGCGGCCGTGCGGGTGCTTATGGGAGTATCTCGGTACTCCCATGTTACACCACTGCTGCGCGAGCTGCATTGGCTTCCGGTGACCCTCCGGGTGCGATTCAAGTACATGGCTTAGGCCCGGGGTACTTGTGAGACCACCTGCTGCCATTGTCAACCTACCATCGCCCAGTTCGCTCCCACAGAGTCGGCCTCCTCAGGGTGCCGTTGGCCAGGCAATGCCGGCTGGCGACCCCCAGGGGGAGAGCCTTCTCTGTGGGCGCGCTGGCTCTCTGGAATGAACTGCCTCCGGAGCTGCGGACGGCCCCTGACCTTCGGTCCTTCCGCCATGACCTGAAGACATGGTTGTTCCAACAAATTTTAAATTTAAATTTAAATTTAAATTTAAATTTTTTTTAAATTAATTTCCATTTAATTTAAATTTAAATTTAAATTTGTTCCAACAAGCGGGCCTGGACTGATCATGGTTTTTTAAATTTGGTTTTTATCGGCTTAAATTGTCCTTTATTTCTTTATTTCTTGTTTAATTCTTTTTTAATCTTTGTACTCTATGTTTTTTAATTTTTTATTGTTGTGAGCCGCCCTGAGTCCTCAGGGAGAAGGACGGCATATAAATATAAATTTAATCAGATCAAATCAAATCAAAATCGAGATCCTTGGTGTTCCCTGAACTTGTTGGTCTTCTTTCAGACGTTTCTTGACCCAACTAAGTTACACATCGTCAGTGCTAGAAGGGAATGGGGTTTCTGGAATGGGGGAGAACGAGAGGAGGAGGAGGAGAAGATGGTGGTGGTGGTCCTTAGTGGTCCCTGAACTTGGTGGGTTTTTTTGCAGATGTCTCATGACCCAACTAAGTTACATCATCAGTGCTAGAAAGGAGTGAGGTTTCCAGGGAGGAGGAGGAGGAGGAAGACTGTGGTGTCCTTGGTGTTCCTTGAACTTGGTAGCTTGCTGGCAGATGTTTCATGGCCCAACTAGGATACATCATCAGTAACATCTAGGTCACTAGATACACATACTAGATAATATGAGAATGTTACTTGGTTGGGTCATGAAATGTCTGCAAAAAACCCACCAAGCTCAGAGAGCATCAAGGATCCCACAGTCGTTGTCTTCCTCCTCCTCCTCCTCCTCTTCCACCCTTTCTTCTCCTCCACTCCCTAAATCCCACTCCCTTCTAGCACTGATGACGTCACCTGGATTGAGTCACGAAACTTCTGCAAAAAAACCCACCAAGCTCAGAGAGCATCAAGGACTCCACTCTTGAACCTGAGTTAAAGCGAAGATCCTCTAATTGCAGAGTTCTTCAATGTTTCCGGCTTTGCGGGCTGGCGTGGGGGGAAGGAGAAGGGATGGTTCCACGCAAGAGTCTGGCAAGCGTGTGCGCACAGCTCCATTTGCACGAGCGGCGTGCATGCGCGCCTCTGCCTCTCACTTAAACGGAGTGCATGGACGTTCTCACGCACTGCTCTTGCAAGTGAGGACACGGATGCGCTCGTGGTCTGATTGCAAACCCCTCACGGTCCACTAGTGGGTCACGGCCCACAGATTGGGGACCCCTGTTTCCTCTATCCCTCAAGTTCATTTTCTAAAAACAACGGAAGGACTGTAAAGGTAAAGGTAAAGGTTCCCCCGCACATGCGTGCTAGTTGTTTCCGACTCTAGGGGCCGGTGCTCATCTCCGTTTCAAAGCCGAAGAGCCAGCGTTTGTCCGAAGACGTCTCCGTGGTCATGTGGCCGGCATGACTAGACGCCAAAGGCGCATGGAACGCTGTTACCTTCCCACCGGAGTGGTCCCTATTTTTCTACTTGCATTTTTACATGCTTTCGAACTGCTAGGTTGACAGAAGCTGGGACGCGTAACAGGCGCTCACTCTGGACTGTAGAGACTTTCCATTGGAAGCTGGATGAATTGCAAAACAGCCTTCCTACTAGGAAGCTTTGCATCATGCCAAGAAGATGGGAGAGAGAGAGAGAGAGGGGGGGGGAGAGGGAGAGGGAGAGGGAGAGAGAGAGAGAGAGAGAGAGAGAGAGAGAGAGAGAGAGAGAGAGAGAGAGAGAGAGAGAGAGACCCAGTGAAGAATGGATGGGTGGATAACCACGTGTTGCTATGTGTCTTGGATTAACCAACACATACGAGGGGATGACTAATGGAGAGCTGGCAACACAAGCATTCTTCTAGGTTTATCCTCCCATTTCCTTCCTGTCTTAGTCAGCATGGCCAGGAGCGAGGGACAGGAGGACCTGTCCGTCATGAAAGATGGAGGGCCATTTCTTTGAAAAGATGCAGAGCTACCCAACTACTCAAAGGGTCAGTCCTGAAAGAGGGAGGAGGATCTCTTTGAAAGGGTCCAGAAATACGGGAGACTTGATCATTGGCGCCTCTCTTCCTGGAACTGGCTGACACCAGAGATCTGGGTGGATTCTTCTCTGCTGGTTTTAAAAAAGCAGTCAAAGTAGAACTTTTTTTTCCCGTGGAGCTCTTCATTCTGATTGGGTAGATTTCTGGAGATTCCTTTCAACAAACAGTTCATTTAGCGGCCGTTCAAAGTTACAACGGCACTGAAAAAAGTGGCTTTTTCCACACGACCGACCGTTGGAGCAATTTCCCTGTGGGTCACAGTGATCAAAATTTGACCGCTTGACACCCGATTCATATTTATGAGGGTCGCAGTGCCCTGGGGGAATTATTTGATCCCCTTTCGTGATCTTCTAACGAGCAACGTCAGTCAACAAGGAAAGTCAGACTCACTTACACAACAGTGTTACTAGCTTAACAACTGCAAGGACTCACTTATCAGCTGCGACAAGAAAGGTTGAGAAATGGGGCAGAATTCACTTCACAGATGTCTCACTTAGTGACAGAAATTTTGGGCTCAGTTTGGCCGTAAATGGAGCATTACCTTTGTTGTGTGTCTTTGTGGATTTTATCTGACTAACTGGCTGGCAGACCTTCTGGAAGTCAGCAGTAGATATTTTTGAAAAAATAAACATTCAAAAGGAAGGGAGATCTGGAGAGCAACTGATTGGCAATCTACTCAGAAGTCAGTGGTATCTAAAAACCTTTAGAGTAGAGTAGAATAGAGTAGAGTAGAGTAGAGTAGAGCTGGAAGGGACCTTGGAGGTCTTCTAGTCCAGCCCCCCGCTCAAGCAGGAGAACTATACCCTCTCAGACAAGTGACTGTCCAGTCTCTTCTTAAAAATCTCCAGTGATGGAGGGCCCACGATTTCTGGAGGCAGGTTGTTCCACTGGTTGATTGTCCTCACTGTCAGGAAGTTTCCCCTTAATTCCAGGTTGCTTCTCTCTTTGGTCAGTTTCCAACCGTTGTTTCTTGTCCTTCCCTCTCATGCTTTAGAGAATAACGTGACTCTCTCTTCTTTGTGCAGCCTCTCAAATACTGGAATACTGCTATCATATCTCCTCTATTTCTTCTTTTCTTTAGACTAGCGGCTAGCCAAACCCAAGTCCCGCAGCCGTTCTTCATATGTTTTAGTCTCCAGGCCTTGGATCATCTTAGTTGCTCTTCTCTGAACTTTTCACAAACTCTCAACATCTTTTTTTGTGATATGGTGACCAAAATTGGCTGCAGTATTCCAGGTGTGGTCTTAACTAGGGCTTTATAAAGCGGTACTAATACCTCACGTGATCTTGATTCTATGCCTCTGTTTATACAACCCAGGATTGTATTGGCTTTTTTGGCTGCTGCTGCACACTGCTGGCTCATATTTAAGTGATCGTCCTCTACGACTGCAAGGTCCCTCTCACAGATGAATAGTTAAGTTAGGGTTAGGTTAGTTTTAATAATGTTTTGGGTTTGGGTAGGTTGCATTGAGGGTCTGAAGTCTGCTTGGATTGTTTGGTGGCTTAGCTTTTTACTACACATACACACAACATTGTAAAAGCAGATTGTGTGACCTGGGTCTCCTTCTTAAGCCAAATAAAGTAGCTAGGATGGTCAGTTGGTTGCTGGCTGTCAAATTAGGGCAGTTTAGGATTGAATGTGTTGTGTGAATGCAAGTTGTTGTATCCCTCTAAAGAAAATGGCAAATCTGCAAGGCAAATAACCCCCTTTGCCCACTTCAACAAACCGACAATTAGGGAGAGAAGAGTTACACACACACACACACACCATCACCACCACCACCAGTGTGTTGACTCATGGTTGAAGAAAACCTGCATTTGTGGTTTGAAACAGAAAGCTGTTTTGACCCAGGACAAGAATGATGTTGTGTGTTTCCTTTGCCTCCCCCTCCCCTTCCTGGAAAGTTTAACACACACACACACACACACACACACACACACACACCCCGCAGAAACATTGGCAGTGTCTAAAGGGGCTTTGTTGTTACCTGGTGGGGCACTGTGCATACCCACACAACTCTCTCTCTCTCTCTCTCTCTCTCTCTCTCTCTCTCTCTCTCTCTCTCTCTCTCTCTGTGCATACCCACACAACTCTCTCTCTCTCTCTCTCTCTCTCTCTCTGTGTGTGTGTGTGTGTGTGTTTGTGTGTGTGTGTGTGTGTGTACAGCATGCCCCCGGGGAGGACTCTGTGACCTCAAAAGCCGGGCACTTAACAGTGGGAGAGCCTTGTGCTGCAGGGTTAATGTTGGCCTCGGTGGAGATGAATCACACCAAGGCTGTAGCCAACGCCGAAGGTTCCCGGTGACGAGAGTGGTGGTTTTATAGCTCATGACTCATCCCGGCTTCTTGACTGGCGCAGAGCGGGCCGTGTTATTCCAGTAGATTGCAAAATCATAACAGGAATGTCGTGGCAAGTCCACTGCTCAACTATGCAAATCCCCAGGAAGCCATTTGAGCCGGAGAGCGTGAAGCACGCCACACGGGGATGGCCGAGCGATGAAGAGGCCCCGGGCACTGCAGGCAGAAGGGACACTGGTAGTGCTGAAGTCCCGGGGAGAACAGGCCTGGGAGGTGAGCGAGTCCCATGAACGAAAGGAGGCGAACAAACATTTAGCTGGGGGGGGAAATCCCCCCCACCCTACTTATTTTACCACTGGAGGCAAGGGGCACCTCTGCTGTCCTTTTCTGCCCCAAAGAAAGGGGGTTCTAAAAAGACTGGTTGACCCCCCCCCCCCCGTAATGGGGAGGTGGGTAGCTTCACGGGGTACGTGCGGGAACCTCTCCGGATACGCGGGAAAGAACCGCTTCCTCTTGTCCCTAATTCACCCGTTCTTCTTTTGAGCAAGAGCTAAACAGAAGGTGGTGGTGGTGGGGGCTGTAAAGCCACACAACCCCTCCCCAACTCTCTGGGCCAGCCAAGGGAGCTTGGAAGCGGTTGTGCTGTTTGTACGCTTGAAGTGTGTCGGAGAGCCAAGCCAAGAACAGGTCCCAAGAAGGGGGAAACACACAGCAGAGGAGGCGCAGCGCAGCAGCGCGGGAGCCAGCCAGCGCTGCTGGCCACACGCTCCGCACACTGTTTACAGGAGCCCCTGTGCTCTGGGGGAGATAAGTTATCGCGCTGGGCTGGGGTTGCCTTGGTGATGGGGATGGGGGAGTGTGCGTGGTGCCCTGGTGTGAGCTTGCACAATGGTGCCGGGAGGGAGGGAGGGGGGGAGGGAGGAGGGAAATGCTGCTGGGATGCTGAATGCCCGGCGGGGCGGGCTAGTGGAGCTGCGCCGAGCACGGGATGCCGCAAGAAATCAGAGCAAAGGTCAGGCGTTGTTTATAATTTATGCGCCGCAGCGGCAGAGAAGAGGCACGGTGCCAGCAGCTGCCAGGCATTCAAAGTTGGGGAGGAGGATTTTCGGCCCTGGGGGGGGGGAGAGAAAGGCGGGGGCTGCGGCAGCAACATAAGAACTGGGAGGATTGGATACACAAGACAGGTTTGTTTGCAACCTGCAGAATGATTGAGTCAGGAGGAAAAGCATGACGTGAGCCCAGAGGAGGAATGTGGGGCCCTGGATGAGTTTGGGGTGGTGAGTCAAAGCCGATTCTGCACGGGAACCAACTCTGGCTACCACGGTGGGTTGCCTCGAATTGGGAAAGGGTCCCGGAGGCCATCCAGCCCCAACCCTTTGCTCGGGGCAGAATTCCTAGTTGGAGCATTCTTGGGTCTTTTTCCGAATTTGCAAATGTCCCTGTGTGGGTTTGGAGGAGGGCCATCTGTGGCATGCCTGACTCATTTAGGCAGAAGTTCACCAGGCTTGTGCTGGTTGAAGAGATTCGTCATGGTGGATTAGGGACAGCCTGCCAAACCCAACACACGTAGAGACACAGAAAACAGAAAACTGATTCTGATTGCAGGGAGTCCTCTACTTATGACCACGACTGAGCCCCAATTTCTGTTGCTAAGCAAGACATTTGCTGAGTGAGTTTTGCCCCCCCATTTTACGACCTTCCTTGCCACAGTTGTTAAATAGCCCCCCCCCCTTCAGTTGTTAAAGTTAGTAAAATGGTTGTTAACTGAATCCGGTTTCTCCGTTGACTTTGGTTGTCAGAAGGTTAGAGGGGATCGCACGGCCCTGGAACAGCGCAGCCGTCATAAACATGAGTCAGTTGCCAAGCATCTGAATTTTGATCGCGTAACCACGGGAATTCTGCAACGGTCGTGAGAAAAACGGTCACTAAATGAACTGTTGTAAGTCGAGGATTACCTGTAGAGAGTTGGAGGAGGACTAGGAAGAGCAGAAGAGAGATTCGGCTTCCGCCATGGCAGCTCCCTGGCCTACCTCGCAGGGGTGTTATGGAGATAAAAATATACAAAAATATACAAATCAAATCAAATAAATAAATAAATAAATAAATAAATAATATAGAAAGGATCGTTCCAGATTCCTGGGGGAAAAAGGCTGGGTCTAAATGGAATTGATCGTGGCAACTTATCCTTATATGGGCAGATAATAATTTGGACAGGCCCTTTATCTGCAGCGGTTGCCAAACATAAGTTGAAAATAACACGCATGAACTTCTTATCCATTACATGGGTAGTAAGCCTGGATCTGTGTTTATTCTTGATTGACTGGATGGCGATCCAGCTCTCGTTTGTCAAAACACCAGGCACGGTCTGCAGTGCCCCCCCCCTGTTGTTTTTTTTCTCATAATAACAACTCTGCAAATTGATTTGGGCCCAGAGAGGGGCTGGTCCAGCATCTCCAGACGGCTGGCCTATGTGTCTTACGGTCCTCCAGCACGCTAACCACTCCACCATCCTGTCTCTCTGCACAGCCCCTGGGAGAGGCTGCTTTCCTCCATGCAAGGTGCAGCGATCCACCTTCCTTGCGCAAAGCGCTGTTTTGGTTTGGAAGTGTTCAGAAGCGATGCAGAGAGGACCAGGGCTGGGAGCTGTCGGCATGCTTTTACTCGGCTGTGGCTTCCTGGGAAAGTCAAAAAAGTCAAGATGGCAGTTGCAACGGTGTAGCTGAAGCCTTGCCTGTTTTTTATGGGTATCTTCTAGCTGACCACCCAGTTTAGTCATCCAGATTGAAAACTGGCCGGCATGTTACCTACAACCCACCTCACAGGGTTGTTGTTGGGAAAATAGGAGGAAGTATGTTCGCCGCCTTGAGTTACTTATTATTATAAAAGTAATAAAGGTAGAATAAGGATGGATGGATGGATGGATAGATAGGGATTGATGGAGAGATGGAAGAATGTGGGTGGATGGATAGATGGATGGAGATGGATGGGATGAACACAAATGATGGATGGATAGAAAGAACAGATAGATGACAAGAGAGATGAATGGATAAAATGAATGGCTAGATATGGAAGGATGGATAGAACAGATAGATGAAGAGGGATGGACGACTAGATGACTCGAACAGATAGATGACAAGAGGGATGGATGGATGGATAAGATGAACGTGGCTAGATATGGATGGAGGGATGGATGGATGGATAGAACAGATGAAGAGGGATGGATGGATGGATGACTAGAACAGATAGATGATGAGAGATGGATGGATAGATAAAATGAATGTGGCTAGATATAGAGAGATGGATAGAACAGATAGATGAAGAGGGATGGATGGATGGATGACTAGAACAGATAGATGATGAGAGATGGATGGATGGATAGATAAGATGAATGTGGCTAGATATGGATGGATGGAGGGATGGATAAAACATAGATGAGATGGATGGATGACTAGAACAGATAGATGGCAAGAGAGATGGATGGATAGATAAGATGAATGTGGCTAGATATGGATGGATGGATGGATGGATGGATAGAACAGATGAAGAGGGATGGATGGATGGATGACTAGAACAGAGATGATGAGAGATAATAATAATAATAATACCGTATATACTTGAGTATAAGCCGAATTTTTCAGCCCACTTTTTGGGCTGAAAAATTCCACTTCGGCTTATACTCCAGTCAACAAAAAAAACTTACCGAGGACTTGTGCGCGGCCGAGGCTTTGGTGCTTCCGGGATCGCCCGCACCTCTCCCAAGCCACCGCCGTCCGAGACCTGCCGAAGTTTGGGGAGGTTTGGGGAGGTGCGCGCGCACCTCCCCAAACTCCGCGCCTTGCCTGCCTGCTTCTTTCCGCAGCGGAAAGAAGCAGGCAGGCAGGGCGCGGAGGAACGGAGACTTGCCGACGTTTGGGGAGGTTTGGGCGCCTCCCCAAACCTCGGCAGGTCTCCGTTCCTCCGCGCAGACCTGCCGACGTTTGGGGAGGTTTGGGCGCCTCCCCAAACCTCGGCAGGTCTCCGTTCCTCCTGCCGACCTTTGGGGAGGTTTGGGCGCCTCCCCAAACCTCCCCAAACCTCGGCAGGTCTCCGTTCCTCCTGCCGACCTTTGGGGAGGTTTGGGCGCCTCCCCAAACCTCGGCAGGTCTCCGTTCCTCCGCGCAGACCTGCCGACGTTTGGGGAGGTTTGGGCGCCTCCCCAAACCTCCCCAAACCTCGGCAGGTCTCCGTTCTTCCTGCCGACCTTTGGGGAGGTTTGGGCGCCTCCCCAAACCTCCCCAAACCTCGGCAGGTCTCCGTTCCTGTTTGGGGAGGTTTGGGCGCCTCCCCAAACCTCCCCAAACCTCGGCAGGTCTCCGTTCCTCCGCGCAGACCTGCCGACGTTTGGGGAGGTTTGGGCGCCTCCCCAAACCTCCCCAAACCTCGGCAGGTCTCCGTTCCTGTTTGGGGAGGTTTGGGCGCCTCCCCAAACCTCGGCAGGTCTCCGTTCCTCCGCGCAGACCTGCCGACCTTTGGGGAGGTTTGGGCGCCTCCCCAAACGTCCCCAAACCTCGGCAGGTCTCCGTTCCTGTTTGGGGAGGTTTGGGCGCCTCCCCAAACCTCCCCAAACCTCGGCAGGTCTCCGTTCCTCCGCGCAGACCTGCCGACGTTTGGGGAGGTTTGGGCGCCTCCCCAAACGTCCCCAAACCTCGGCAGGTCTCCGTTCCTGTTTGGGGAGGTTTGGGCGCCTCCCCAAACCTCCCCAAACCTCGGCAGGTCTCCGTTCCTCCGCGCAGACCTGCCGACCTTTGGGGAGGTTTGGGCGCCTCCCCAAACGTCCCCAAACCTCGGCAGGTCTCCGTTCCTGTTTGGGGAGGTTTGGGCGCCTCCCCAAACCTCCCCAAACCTCGGCAGGTCTCCGTTCCTCCGCGCAGACCTGCCGACCTTTGGGGAGGTTTGGGCGCCTCCCCAAACGTCCCCAAACCTCGGCAGGTCTCCGTTCCTGTTTGGGGAGGTTTGGGCGCCTCCCCAAACCTCCCCAAACCTCGGCAGGTCTCCGTTCCTCCGCGCAGACCTGCCGACCTTTGGGGAGGTTTGGGCGCCTCCCCAAACCTCCCCAAACCTCGGCAGGTCTCCGTTCCTGTTTGGGGAGGTTTGGGCGCCTCCCCAAACCTCCCCAAACCTCGGCAGGTCTCCGTTCCTCCGCGCAGACCTGCCGACCTTTGGGGAGGTTTGGGCGCCTCCCCAAACGTCCCCAAACCTCGGCAGGTCTCCGTTCCTGTTTGGGGAGGTTTGGGCGCCTCCCCAAACCTCCCCAAACCTCGGCAGGTCTCCGTTCCTCCGCGCAGACCTGCCGACGTTTGGGGAGGTTTGGGCGCCTCCCCAAACCTCCCCAAACCTCGGCAGGTCTCCGTTCCTGTTTGGGGAGGTTTGGGCGCCTCCCCAAACCTCGGCAGGTCTCCGTTCCTCCGCGCAGACCTGCCGACCTTTGGGGAGGTTTGGGCGCCTCCCCAAACCTCCCCAAACCTCGGCAGGTCTCCGTTCTTCCTGCCGACCTTTGGGGAGGTTTGGGCGCCTCCCCAAACCTCCCCAAACGTCGGCAGGTCTGCGCGGAGGAACGGAGACCTGGGGAGGTTTGGGGAGGCGCCCAAACCTCCCCAAACAGGAACGGAGACCTGCCGAGGTTTGGGGAGGTTTGGGGAGGCGCCCAAACCTCCCCAAAGGTCGGCAGGTCTGCGCGGAGGAACGGAGACCTGCCGAGGTTTGGGGAGGCGCCCAAACCTCCCCAAAGGTCGGCAGGTCTGCGCGGAGGAACGGAGACCTGCCGAGGTTTGGGGAGGCGCCCAAACCTCCCCAAAGGTCGGCAGGAGGAACGGAGACCTGCCGACGTTTGGGGAGGTTTGGGGAGGCGCCCAAACCTCCCCAAAGGTCGGCAGGAGGAACGGAGACCTGCCGACGAGCCGAGGCCACACAGGGTATTCCTGTGTATTCAGGCTTGCAAAATGGCAGATCGAGCCTCTGCTGGCGGCAGAGGCTTGCAGAACGGCGGATCGGCTTATACTCGAGTCAATAACTTTTTCCAGTTTTTGGGGGTGAAATTGGGGGTCTCGGCTTATACTCGAGTCGGCTTATACTCAAGTATATACGGTAATTTTATTTGTATACCGCCCTTCTCCCGAAGGACTCAGGGCGGTGAACAGGGCAATAAATACTAATACAAAGATACAAAAATTAAGAAAAGATTAAACAAAGTGCCCAATGCCTTAGAACAATTAGTTAAAATACAATACGTTAAAAGCAATAATAAAACCCAAAACCCATCAGGCCAGGCCGGCTTGTTCAAACAAGTAGGTCTTTAGATCCCGTCGGAAGGAGCGAAGGTCGGGCGCCGTCCGGAGCTCAACCGGATGGATGGATGGATAAGATGAATGTGGCTAGATATGGATGGAGGGATGGATGGATGGATAGAACAGATGAGGGATGGATGGATGACTAGAACAGAGTTGATGAGGGATGGATGGATGGATAAGATGGATGTGGCTAGATATGGATGGAGGGATGGATAGAACAGATGAAGAGGGATGGATGGATAAAATGAATGGCTAGATATGAAGGGATGGATAGAACAGATAGATGAAGAGGGATGGATGACGATGACTAGAACAGATAGATGAGAAGAGGGATGGATGGATGGATAGATAAGATGAATGTGGCTAGATATAGATGGATGGATAGATGAAGAGGGATGGATGGATGACTAGAACGGATGACAAGGGATGGATGGATAAATAAGATGAATGTGGCTAGATATGGATGGATGGATAGATCGGATAGATGACGAGATGGGTGGATGGATGGGATGGAAAAGTGAATGAGATAGTCAGAAGATGTTAGATAAAGATAAATACATAGATAAATAGATGGCTCAGCAATTTGGTCACTTTCTGATAGATTCTTCATTCAAGATTTTTTCCTTTGCTGGGCCGTTTTGCCACACACAAGGACGCTGAAACTAAGAGGCGTCTTTGCAAGTATGTGTGTATCCTCACGTGCTTTGTACCCCTGTCTGAACATGTGTCACATCAGAACCAGGCAGTATTCAATGTCTTTCTGATAAACCTTGTTAAAAAGAGGACAATCAGAAGTCACTGCGTGGGAACAGGAGAGAGGAGAACGCACAGACCAGTTGGAAAGTGAGAGTTGGGTTGTTTTAGTCTTCATCCAGATGTTCCATCTCCCTGTTTTTCATTCTCCTCCTCCGCCTCACAGCAACAGCAGCAGCAGCAGCAGCAGCAACAGCAACAACAGATGCCCCGGAATAACCAAGAAGAAAAAGAGGAAAAAGAGAAAGATGCAGAGAAGGAAGAAGAGAAGCTAGAACGTGAAAACGACAAAGAAGAACTGACGAAGTAAGTCTCGCAGGAGGGCGCCTGTTTCCCAAGAAAGGAGGCTAAGCGTCGCCTCTTGTTTCTCCTCTTGCTTTTTGTGACTCCCTGAGTGATGCTTTTGGGGAGGGGGTGCGAAGGAGTTTATTATTTTTTTTTATTAAAGTTTGTAATTAGATCAAATGCAAAGAGAAACAGAGAAAGAAAAAACAAAAGAGTGGGGGGGGGGAAAGAGTGTGGTTTTCTCTTCTGCCAAGTTTGCTCAAATATCCAACTTGGCTTTTCCTGTTCTGCCTTTGTGCAACTGAATTGGTTTCAGGCCGTTTGGGGTTAGGGGAGGAGACAGATCTCCTAAATCAGGGGTTTCAAACTCAATTTCATTGAGGGCCACATCAGCATTGCGGTTGCCCTCAGGGGGCCGGGTGGGTATGGCCAGGGTGGGTGTGGCTTACTGGGTGGGCGTGGCTAGAGTGTGTATGGCCTATTGGGTGGGCGTGGCCAGCTCTACATCGTTGGCATCAAGGGTGCCTATGGGGGCCTGGGCAGGAGTGGGACAGATCTGAGGGTCTCTGGCAGGAGGAGGGTCTCTGGGCCAGGGCCAAGGCAGTGGGGGCCGTTCCCTCACTGTTGCCAGGATGGCTTCGCGGGCCGCATGAAACCACTTCGCGGGCCGCATGAAACCATGAAACCATTCGCGGGCCGGATCCGCCCCCCCCCCCCCCCCCCGGCCTTGTGTTTGACATGTCTGTCCTAAATGAATCCATAAAATGTTACATTGGCTGCCTCTGTTCCTCGTTCTCCTTCCTGACCAACTTGAAAGAGGATGTAGGTGAATTTCCTCCCCCCCCCTTAAATCAGTGCGGCATTGGAGGCTCCAGCGGGTGCAGAATGCGGCCGCGCGAGTTGTGATGGGGGTTTCCCGATAGTCCCATGTAACACCTCTGCTCCGCGAGCTGCATTGGCTTCCAGTTGTCTTCCAGTTGCCTTCCGAGTGAGATTCAAGGTGCTGGTGATGACCTATAAAGCCCTAAATGGCATGGGTCCGGGTTATTTACGGGAGCACCTTTTGCCGGCGTTAACCTCCCATCGTCCTGTGCGCTCCCACAGAGAGGGCCTCGTCAGGGTGCCTTCGGTCAAGGAATGTCGACTGGCGGCCCCCAGGGGGAGAGCATTCTCTGTGGGCGCGCCTGCCCTATGGAACCAGCTTCCGGTTGAGCTCCGGATGGCTCCCGACCTTCGCTCCTTTCGCCACGACCTGAAGACTTGGCTGTTTGAACTTGCCGGCCTGGACTGAGGGATTGGATTTTAGTGTTTAAATTTTTAAAAAAATTTAAATTTTAGATTGTATTTATTACTTAGGGCTATTGATTTAATCTTATTTTAATTTTTATACCTTGCGTGTTGTTAGCGTTTTAATTGCCCTGTACACCGCCCTGAGTCCTTGGAGAGGGGCGGTATATAAATCTAATAAAATAAAATAAAATAAATAAACTCAAGGGATGGGGTTGAAACAATTCTTATATACCATGAATTGGCTGGCTGCAGTGTCAATGCTGGGGTTCTCCTGACTGGAAAGTGTATTTCTTCCCAGCTTTTGCCCATGTTTTATACTTCATTTATAGTAAACAACGCAGAGCAGAGAAGGGCTCAGCTCGGTGGAGCCCCTCGCCCCCAAGTCTGGCAAAATTAGGCATGAATTTGGCTTCCTGCAAGGGAGGAATTGATCGGCCACCTTCCCCATCTTGCAGCTTTGCAAAGGATGGGTGGAGATTAAACACTTGAACATGAGCCAGCGGTGTGTGGCAGCAGCCAAAAAAGCTAATGCAATCCTTGGTTGTGTAAACAGAGGCATAGAATCAAAATCAGGTGGAGTATTAGTACTGCTTTATAAAGCCTTAGTAAGACCACACCTGGAATACTGCATCCAGCTTTGGTCACCACATTACAAGAAAGATGTTGAGACTTTGAAAAAAAAAAAAGTGCAGAGAAAAGCAACTAGGATGATTAAAGGTCTGGAGACAAAAACATAAGAAGAATGATGCAGGATTTGGGTATGGGCAGCCTAGAGAAAATAAGGACTGGGGGTGGGGGGGACATGATAGCAGTATTCCAGTATTTGAGAGGTTGCCACAAAGAAGAGGGCTGGGTGGGAAGAGGTCAATTTATTTTCCAAGGCACCAGAAGGCATGACAAGAAACAATGGATCAGTAAAGGAGAAATTTCCTTAACAGTGAGAACAATTAACCAGCTTGCTGGAACAGCGTGCCTCCAGAAGTTGTGGGTGCTTCATCACTGAAGGTTTTAAGAAAAGATTGGACAACCCACTTGTCTGAAATGGTATAGGGCAGGGGTCTTCAGACTTGGCCCTTTGATGACTTGTGGACTTCAACTCCCAGAATTCCTCAGCCAGCATGGCTGGCTGAGGAATTCTGGGAGTTTATTTATTTATTTATTAGATTTATATACCGCCCTTCTCCCGAGGGACTCAGGGCGGTGTACAGGGCAATTAAAATATGCCATACAAAAGTTAAAAATAGATTAAATTAAATTTAGCCCCAAACAAAATAAATTATGAAATTTAAAACCCCAATCCCTCAGTCCAGGCCGGCAAGCTCGAATAACCAAAGAGAGCGAAGGTCGGGAGCCATCCGGAGCTCCACAGGCAGTTGATTCCATAGGGCAGGCGCGCCCAGAGAGAGCGCCCTCCCCCTGGGGGCCGCCAGCCGGCACTCCCTGACCAACGGCACCCTGAGGAGACCCTCTCTGTGGGAGCGCACGGGGCGATGGGAAGTTGACACCGGCAGCAGGTGCTCCCGTAAATAATCCACAAGTCATCAAAGGGCCAAGTTTGAAGACCTCTGGCATAAGACCTCCAAGGTCCCTTTCAGCTATGTTCTGATTCTGATTTTTGTTCCCAGAGTTGTCAGTTACAATCCAACGGGCTGGGGAATTCTGGGAAAGGAAATCAGATCTGGAAACTGAGGAAGACCATCCTGGGGGACAGCCTTAATGGAATTTCCCCATTCAGAGGCATGACTCGGTGAATGTCCTAGTTTGAGGCTTCAGACAACATTGCTTAAGGAAGCCTTTAGGGGGGCAGCACCTGTGGAAACAACTTTAATTGAAGCTGCTTTGGACAGCTTTAAGCAGCCCCTGTTTGCGTCTGGCTGCATATTCAGTGGAGACCCGTTGCGGTTCTGTCAGTGGTCTGATTTTGATTCTGTCAAAAGGACACGCCTGCTGAACCTCGGTGCAGATTTGATCCAGGACACCTCGTGTGTGGTTGCAACAGTGATGTATCTCAAAGTCTTCCTTAAACATGCCGAAGGAATAATGGATAGCCTTCCTGCTTCTAACCAGAGTAGCAAAATGCTTTTTGGCCACTGAAGGTTGCAAAAAAAAAAGACTTGGAAAACGCCGTGCCCTTGAGTTAACCAGGAGGGGGAAGTGAGCGTTTTTAGACTTTAATGGAAGAGTTGACTGTCTTTCTCTAACCGAGATTAAACCTTGGCTGGAAGGAACATTTGGCTGGGTTGCATTGGTGTTCCTCTGGGAAACTGCCAGCGTGGATAGAAGGAGGAGAGAAGCGAGGGCCCAGCTTGGAGTCCTTGCACAGCCACAAGAGGCGTAAACTGGACTTCCAAGATCAACAAAGCCTTATCTGGTTATTCCTGGTGGAAAATAGCAGTCTGGGCAGATTCTTGTAACATAGGCAGAAATCAATAAAGTTGCTTAGTTTAGCTATTTGCAACAACGTCTCTGCACCTGGCACCCTCAGCTAGTTCTCTTCTCCTTCCACTTTTTGAAAACTAGAAAAAGCGAAACCGATGCAAATGGGCTCCTCCCAAAGGTGCTTTTTTCAAGTGGCAACTAGACTTTCTTGTTTTTCTTTTGAAGATGTTTCACTTCTCAGCCATGAAGCTTCTTCAGCTCCGACTGGACGGTGGGGAATGGAAGGATTGATACTTCTTGCAGACAGCTGGTCATTTGCGTTCTTTTGGAGAGTCCTTGAGGCCACTTGGAGGTTTATCTGTGTCCCCAGGGTCACCTGAGTGGTGCAAATGAGTGTGGAGCCTTCTTGGCTGCAGGATGTTTTCTAGCCTGAAGGCTCCACACCCATTAGCACCGCTCAGGTGACCCTGACGACACAGAAAACCTCCAAGTGGCCTCAACGACTCCCCAAAAGAAGGCAAATGACCAGCTGTCTGCAAGGAGTATAAATCCTTCCACTCCCCACCGTCCAGTCAGAGCTGAAGAAGCTTCTTGGATGAGAAGCGAAATGTCTTCAAAGAAAAACAAGACAGTCCCGTTGCTTCCTGAAAAAGCACCTTAGGGACAACCAGGACCTGGATTGACTGAGAACCTCCGTAGACAGATTGGCTGCTGTGATGTTCCCACCTTTCTCTGCTGGGTCTCTCTGCGGCTATAGCAAAGAAACCACAGCGCTCTGCAGAAAACCTAACCTAACCCTCTTCTCTTTTGTTGCGGTTCCCTCAGGGAGAAGAACGAGGACACGTCAGGCGAGGACAATGACGAGAAGGAAGCCGTGGCCTCCAAAGGGCGCAAGACGGCCAATAGCCAGGGCTGGCGGAAAGGGCGCATCACTCGGTCCATGGCCAATGAGGCCAACCACGAGGAGGTGGCGGTGCCCCAGCAGAATTCTGAGCTAGGTGGGTCTCCATAGCCCAGATGAATGGATTCAGGGATCGAGAAGGGAATTCCGGCTGGCGAAGGGAAGTGGGAACCCCTCAAAGCAAGGGCTGAAAGAACAAGACGTGTGCATGTGGTGAATTTGGTAACTCGGCGATTTCCGAAGCACCTGTTGGGACAAGACACAACTGTTGGAAACTGATAAAGGAGAGAAACAACCTGGAATTAAGGAGAAGCTTCCTAAAAGTGAGGACAATTAACCAGTGGAACAGCTTGGTCTCCAGAAGTTGTGGGCGCTCCATCAGTGGAGGCTTTTAGGAAGAGACTGGACAGACACCAGTCTGAAATAGCTTGAGCAGAGGGCTGGACTAGAAGACCTCCAAGGTTCCTTCCAGCTCTCTTCTTTTTCCTCCTCCTCCTCCTCCTCCTCCCAATTATTATTATTACTACTATTACTATTACTTATATTTTCTTTTTTTTTAATGACACCGTGCTGGAAAAGGATGCAGAAACACACGCACGCACAGACACACGTAACCCAACCTGTTGAAATTTCCAAGCAGGAGCCTAAACGGAAAGAACAGAAGTCATTAGAAAATGGTGTATTATCAATTCTAATTTTCTTTGAGTGAGGGATTGGAATTCTAAATAGAGATCATTACGTTAGTTTTTGACCTAAAATAGGAAGAAGAATACAGGTAGCCCTTAACAAGTGTCTGGTTTAGCAAGAGAAATTTAGGGCTCAGTTGTGGTCATACGTCAAGGATTCCCTGTACACCCCAGCGGGGTGGTTGATATAGAGAACGGCTGCTGGAATCGGGAATGTCTAGTTTAACGAAGAGAAGGACGAGGGGGGACATGATAGCAGTGTTCTGATATCTCAGGGGCTGCCCCAAAGAAGAGGGAGTCAAGCTATTCTCCAGAGCACCTGAAAGCAGGACAAGAAGCAATGGATGGAAACTAGTCAAGGAGAGAAGCAACCTAGAACTAAGGAGAAACTTCCTGACAGTTAGAACAACTAACCAGTGGAACTACCTGCCTCCAGAAGTGGTGAATGCTCCAACACTGGAAGTTTTTAAGAAGAGACTGGACAGCCATTTGTCTGAAATGGTCTAGGGTTTCTTGCCTGAGCAGGGGGTTGGACTAGATGACCTCCAAGGTCCCTTCCAACAACTTCTTCTTCTTCTTCTTCTTCCTCTTCTTCTTCTTCTTCTTCTTCTTCTTCTTCTTCTTCTTCTTATTATTATTATTATTATTATTATTATTATTATTATCATTATCATTATCATTATCATTATCATTATCATTATTATTATTACCACCACTACTACTAGTAGTATTACTATTATTTTAATTAAACATAAACCAAAGCATTGCTTTCACAAACACGCAAGTGAGAATAAAATAAACTTAATTCTCTTTGGGTCTGGAGCCGACAGACAGTTTAGGTAGGGAAGTCAGAAATGGCGCTGTTTTTCTAGAACAACCTGGAAGGGCGTGCCGAGAGACTTCTTCCAAAACACGGGCGGAGCCGGAGTGAAGAAATAGGACAGGAGATGACAAATTTTGGATTAAAAATTCTCTGGAAAGCCACTTCCTTCTCTGCCGAACGAGCGGCCTTCTCTGTAGATGGTGGGGAAATTGCCTCTCTCGGCCACTTGAGGGCTGTGGAGAACTTGCAAATCTTATTTTGGAAATTGGATCTGGGGTGGATCTGGGCTTACCTAGGCTTAGCTTGAACGGGAAGAACTGGGAGATGATTCAAGGCTGGGCTTTGGAGGATGAGCTGAGTTTAGCCCTCCGGGCAGAGTTTAGTTCTGCGTTTGTTTGGCTTTTGTGGTTGGATTCTAGTTGTCTCCTTTTAAGTCTTCTTTTGTTACCGACGATAGGAAAATGGGAATCTTAAAACAGGATTAACAACAGCTTTCCATCTTTTTATTTTTTTTTGTTTTATTTTATTCCTGCTTTTATTATGTTTATAAATAAGTCAAGGTGTAGAACATACATCATACTCCTTCCTCCTCCTGTTTTCCTTACAACCACAACCCTGTGAGGTGGGTTGGGCTGAGACACAGGGACTGGCCTAAAGTCACACAGCTGGCTTATACGGTTAAGGTGGGACTAGAACTCACCATCTCCTGGTGATTGGCCCAAAGTCACCCAGCTGGTGTTCCTGGCTAAGGCAGGACTAGAACTCACCGTCTCCTGGTGATTGGCCCAAAGTCACTCAGTCGGTTTTCGTGGTTAAGGTGGGACTAGAACTCACAGTCGCCTGGTGATTGGCCCAAAGTTATCCAGTCGGCTTTGATGGCTAAGGTGGGACTAGAACTCACAGTTGCCTGGTGTTTGGCCCAAAGACACCCAGCCGGCTTTCGTGGCTAAGATGGGACTAGAACTCACCGTCTCCTGGTGATTGGCCCAAAGTCACCCAGCTGGTGTTCCTGGCTAAGGCAGGACTAGAACTCACCGTCTCCTGGTGATTGGCCTAAGTCACCCAGCTGGCTTTTGTGCCTAAGACGGAACTAGAACTCACAGTCTCCTCATGATTGGCCCAAAGTCACCCAGCCAACTTTCGTGTCTAAGGCAGGACTAGAACTCACAGTCTACTCGTGATTGGCCCAGAGTCACCCAGCTGGTTTTCAAGTCTAAGCAGGAACTAGAACTCACCGTCTCCTGGTGATTGGCCCAAAGTCACCCAGCTGATGTTCTTGGCTAAAGTGGGACTAGAACTCCCAGTTTCCTGGTTTCTAGGCCAGCACCTTAACCACTCCACCAAACTGGCTCTTTTTTGGGGGGGACGGTCTCTTTAAGATTTCCTGCTTAAGGTGGGACTAGAACTCAATGTCTCCTTGTGATTGGCCCAAAGTTAGCTAGCTGACTTTTGTGCCTAAGCTGAAGAAAGTCAGGTTTGATAGGAAGGTCATTGCAAATTGCATGTCAGTAAATTTTACACACACACACCCCCACACCCACACACACACACACACACACACACACACACACACCAAGAATTTTGTTTTTCTTCTTACTGTCTCTTCCTTTCTTTCCACCAGCTTCTCTGGAGATGAACGAAAGTTCTCGCTGGACGGAGGAGGAGATGGAAACAGCTAAGAAAGGTAAACTTTTGGCTTATTTTTCTTTGCAAGACGCCCATTGTGAGTGAGCGTGTTTGACGCTCAAGGTGTCAGTTGTGTTGCTTGGTGGGGTAACACCATCGCTGGTGCTTTTGAGGGCCATCACGAGATTGAAGGTGCTTTTCGCGGCAGACGGAGGCCTCCAGATTTTGGCTGTAAGCGTTCAACTGCAAGACCAAAGAGTGTATTTTGTTCTGCGCAAATTCAGCAGTTGTTAAAACAGTGTGAAGGTTTGCCGTTGTGTATGAGAACCTGCCCCAGCTTAGGAGATGTCTAATATTCTCTGTTGTGCATTTGAAACAAAGAACTAGGAGGAAATAGTGCCCAGTGGTGACTGGGTGGGTGTTTGAACAGGATCCTTGGTGCTCTCTTGAACTTGGTTGTTTTCTTGCAGACATTTAATTACCAGACTAGGTAATGTCGTCAGGGACGCGGTGGCTCAGTGGGTTAGGACACTGAGCTTGTCGATCAGAAGGTCGGAGGGTTTGGTGGGTCGAATCCCGAGTGCCGCGTAACAGAGTGAGTGCCTCTTACTCGTCCCAGCTTCTGCCAACCTAGCAGTTCGAAAGCACGTAAAAATGCAAGTAGAAAAATAGGGACCGCTACGGTGGGAAGGAAACAGCGTTCCGTGCGCCTTTGGCGTCTAGTCATGCCGGCCACACGACCACGGAGACGTCCTTGGGCAAGCGCTGGCTCTTCAGCTTTGAAACAGAGATGAGCACCGGCCCCTAGAGTCGGAAACGACTAGCACGCATGTGCGGGGGAACCTTTACCTTTTATAGGTAATGTCATCAGTGCTAGTAAGAGAGTAGGATTCGCTCTGTTTTTGTACCCCAGTGGCTTGCCTAGCCCAAAAGGACACAAAAGGGCCTAAAGCCCTCCTTACCAGCCATCAGTACATACATGAGCAGAAATTAACACCAAGACTTAACACTATAGCAACAGTCAAGAAGTAAAAAAATACCCTAGTCAAGAAACTACTAACTCAGGTCACATCATCGTCCCCCACAATGGAGGAATGGCTGCAAAAACGGATGGAACTAGCAGAGATGGCTAAATCGACTCTTGATTAAAGGGGGGAAAAACACACAAATATTTTTATTTCTACATGGAAACCGCTTCTGGACTTTGTCCTGGAGGTGGAAAAAAAATAAAATTTTGATTTTGGGCTTTACCGATTAGATGGATTTGTTGTTATCGAGATGGCTAGTTTATCCTATCATATAAAAATAAAAAGTTGAGGTTTGATGTTAATGTTCTATTTTACTGCACCAAAAGAAGTCAGAAGTCAGTGCCCTTCCCCTCCTTGCTTTCCCCCACTTTTCTCCCTTTCCCCTTCCCTATCTTTCCTACCGTTTACTTTTGCGTTTTCTTTGTATCTTTTACCAGGGGTCCCCAACCTGTGGGCCGCGGCTCAGTACCGGTCCGTGGCCTGTGGGCCACCGCGCTGCGGGAATGGCTGGCCAATGCCGTTGCATGGGTGTTAGTGGCCATGTTTGTGCATGCATGGGGGTGTTAGCACTGCCGCCAGCATCACGCGGGCACTAACAGCCTGCTTGCCCATGCGTGCGGATACTAGCATCACCACTGTGTGTGGACCACACACCAGTCCCTGTTCCTCCCTATCCCTCCAGGCTGCCAACCTGGAAAAATTGGGGAGCTCTGTCTTACATTATAAACTAATAAAATTCACATTATATATATGTGTATATGTGTATATGTGTGTGTGTGTGTGTGTGTGTGTGTGTGTGTGTATACACACACACATATACATACATACATATACATACATACATACATACATATACATACATACATATACATACATACATACATACATATATATATATATATATGTGTAAATTACTAACAAAGAATTAAAGGGAAACTAAGATGCATTTCTGACTCTTTAGTCTTCATCAGTCAGCTATACCCTTCTGAGATTCGAACCTGGGCTGATTGAATATATTAGGCAGTGTTATTTGCCTCTAAGCCACAAGGTCTCTCTCGCTCTGTTAGCTTTTTCTGCAAGGGAAGATATGTTTCAAATGTTAACTATTTAGATTACCTTGCTAGGCCCCAAACATGGGGCAAATCTTTATTTCCTGTTTTCAGCCTATCTTGAAGGCTATCGAACAGGCAGTAGTCACACCGGACAATTCATATATTTGTGTAAATTACTAACAAAGAATTAAAGGGAAACTAAGATGCATTTCTGACTCTTTAGTCTTCATCAGTCAGCTATACCCTTCTGAGATTCGAACCTGGGCTGATTGAATATATTACACATACATACATACACACACACACATATATATATACATACATATACATACATATATACACACACACACACAACACACACACACACAGAGACTTCAACTCCCAGAATTCTTGAGCCAGCTATATAGGGCAAACCATACATAAAGAGAGAGCAAATCTTACAACTTTCTAGCGCCGATGATGTTGCCTAGTTGGGTCATGGAGTGTCTGCAAGAAAACCACCAAGATCAGAGACCACAAAGGACTCCACCATTCAACCCTGAGCTACAAATATTCACCTCTGTTTTTTTTTATCTGAATAGGGTTTTAGTTTAGTGCCCACGTAGTGCTTTACGGTGCCTCAGTGTGACTCTGCAGATGGCACCAAGGTGGCTTGGCTTGTGGCAGGTGGCATCGGCGTGTCGTTCCTTGCAAGATCTGGGCAGCCAGCAGGAGGTTGAAGTGAAAGAGGAGAGATTTTGTGGGAGGAGAAGCTTTGTGCGATTGGGGGAGACAAAAGAAGGACACACCCTACAATTAATGCCAAAGTGAGGAGAGACAAAACAGACCCAGTGCTTAGTGACACTTGGATTGTGTAATAAACCCTCAGTCCCACAGGCTGCCCAAACATTCAGCAGAGACTGTAATTGTGGGCTGAGGTAGAGATCTTTTTTTTTTCTCTTTCTTTTTTCCAAAGTAACCTCCCAATTATAGGAAGCCGAATCAATTCTTGGCCCAGAAGGAGATCGAAGCTCCGTGGAGAGTTGGCATAGCCTGGCACGGATTTAAAGTGATCTTCTGTAATCTGGGCATTCTCCAACAGGAGGGAACTTTGTTTTCCAGCATGCACCGGGTTGCGTAAAAGCTTGGTACCTGTTAGATCTGGATGAGGTCCACATAGGAGGGTCTTGGGCAGACATGTCAAACACAAGGCCTGGGGGCCAGATCTGGCCCGCGAAGTGGTTTCATGTGGCCCCCAAAGCCATCCTGGAAACAGTGAGGGAACGGCCCCCGCTGCCTTGGCCCTGGCGCAGAGACCCTCCTTCTGCCAGAGACTGCTAGCCTGTCACCCCTCGTCCTTCTCTTTATTAAACTGAACACCCCCAATTTCTGCAACCGTTCTTCATATGTTTTATCCTCCAGTGCCCTTATCATCTTTGTTGCTCTTCTCTGCACTCTTTCTAGAGTCTCAATATCTTTTTTACATCGTGGTGACCAAAACTGGATGCAAGACCAAATCTTGAAGACCAAATCAAACCTTAGAATATTTCTCTACCACCGTCATCACAAACACCCACCACAAGTGTCCTTAGATGCCTTTTAGAAGAGAATCCTTTAAAATCTTGGAGCATCTCCATGCTGAATAAATAACATTATTGGCCTCAATTGATAAATAAATATAGCAGAGTGCACCGCCTGTTCAACATCTTGTAGGAAATATACATTTCTGCTGGTCTCCAGACTCATCCAGATCTTGGCCTGGTGCAATCTAGAAACCTGTTAGTGGAAGGTTTGGTTATTCCCAGACTTGTTCAACTTTGTGCATCTTGGAAATTATAGAATTTTGGAAGCCCATCAATTATAAATGATGGAATGGTATATGTTAGGAATTGTTGTGCAGAGGTCTCCTTGTGCTACCAAAGAGTTGCACAGACAAGGAGGGGTACTGAGAGCAGTAAGAGTCACACAGTAACCACGAGAGTACACTGAGTTGTGAAAGCAAAAAATATTTTACTTTTGAGGTGGTGTAAAGAACAAAAATGCACGGTCAAAAATAAACAGTCCAGGTCATACACAATAGTAACAGTGCAATGAGTATTCCAAATACAAAGTCTTCTTACCGGTCCAGAGGTTTATCACAGTTCAGGTTTATCACAGTAGTAAACCAACAGTACAGCAAAACAGAGCAATAGTAGAGAGAGCAGTGAATTCAGAGAGAGAGAAGCTACGTTCCTAGCTCCCTCTTATGGCCATGAGAACACTTACACACCCATTGGCCAATTAACATCTTAAAGTCACAACATCATGGTTTATATATTTTCAACCCAACTATGTAGGCTGTCACCATATGCCTAACAGTATAGGATCTCCTGCTTGAGCATGGGGCTGGACTAGAAGATCTCCAAGGTCCCTTCCAACTCTCTTATTCTGTTCTGCTCCTTTGATGACCTTCACAGAGTTGAAGAATGTCGGAAGAGCCTTTTTCTAGCTCATTCTATGTTTCCATAAGTATTTAGCCTGGCCTAGCTGGTCATATTTTATAATGCCTTGGCAAGGCTACACTTGGAATAATGAATCCAGTTTTGGACACCACGATATAAAAAAAAATGTAGAGACTCCAGAAAGAGTGCAGAGAAGAGCAACAAAGACGATCAGGGGACTGGAGGCTAAAACATATAAGGAACGGTTGCTGGAATTGGTATGTCGATCAGAAGGTCGGCAGTTTGGCGGGTCGAATCCCGAGTGCCGCGTAACAGAGTGAGCGCCTGTTACTCGTCCCAGCTTCTGCCAACCAAGGAGTTCGAAAGCACGTAAAAATGCAAGTAGAAAAATAGGGACCACTATGGTGGGAAGGTAACAGCGTTCCGTGCGCCTTTGGCATCTAGTCATGCCGGCCACATGACCACGGAGACGTCCTCGGACAAGTGCTGGCTCTTCGGCTTTGAAACGGAGATGAGCACCGGCCCCTAGAATCGGAAACGACCAGCACCTTTACCTTTACCTTTTAGTTTAATGAAGAGAAGGACGAGGGGTGACATGATAGCAGCCTTCCAGTATCTCAGGGGCTGCCCCAAAGAAGAGGGAGTCAAGCTATTCTCCAAAGCACCTGAAGGCAGGACAAGAAGCAACGGAATGGAAACTAATCAAGGAGAGAAACAACCTAGAACAGTGGCGGCGAACCTATGGCATGGGTGCCACAGGTGACACGCAGAGCCCTCTCTGTGGGCACACACGCCGTCAGCCCAGTCCTAGGCCTTCAGCTGGGTTTTATAAAACCTTTTCGCTTTAGGCCTCCGCCGCCTTGTGCAAAAAAAAAAAGGTTCAATCAATCAATCAATTTCAACTTCTCACGGAAAAAAAAAGATCACCCGAAGTTGGAATTGATTGATTGAACTTTTTGGTCCCACCCAGTCTGCCGTTACCACTGCAGCCATGCCCACCCCCACCCAATGGGTCACGCCCAACCGACACCCGACAATACATGTGGGTTTTGGGTTTGCAGTTTGGGCACTCGGTCTCTAAAAGGTTCGCCATCACTGACCTA